>NC_069499.1:1177244147-1177478366 GCF_027579735.1 Bombina bombina | reverse complement strand
CTACAGTTAAACACTAAAAAACTCTAAGCCATCTCCGTGGAGATGTTGCCTGTACAACGGCAAAGAGAATGACTGGGGTAGGCGGAGCCTAGGAGGGATCATGTGACCAGCTTTGCTGGGCTCTTTGCCATTTCCTGTTGGGGAAGAGAATATCCCACAAGTAAGGATGACGCCGTGGACCGGACACACCTATGTTGGAGAAAAACAACATATAAAGCAAAATTGATCAAATTCCTTAAATGACAGTTTCAGGAATGGGAAAAAAATGCCAATAAACAAGCTTCTAGTAACCAGAAGCAAAGAAAAAATGAGACTGAAATAATGTGGAGACAAAAGAGACTCCCATATTTTTTGGCGCCAAATAATACGCCCACATTATTTGGCGCCTAAATGCTTTTTGGCGCCAAAAATGATGCCACATCCGGAACGCCGACATCTTTGGCGCAAAAGGACGTCAAAAAATGACGCAACTTCCGGCGACACGTATGACGCCGGAAACAGAAAAGATTTTTTGCGCCAAAAAAGTCCGCGCCAAGAATGACACAATAAAATGAAGCATTTTCAGCCCCCGCGAGCCTAACAGCCCACAGGGAAAAAAAGTCAAATTTTTAAGGTAAGAAAAAATGATTGATTCAAATGCATTATCCCAAATATGAAACTGACTGTCTGAAAATAAGGAATGTTGAACATTCTGAGTCAAGGCAAATAAATGTTTGAATACATATATTTAGAACTTTATAAATAAAGTGCCCAACCATAGCTTAGAGTGTCACAGAAAATAAGATTTACTTACCCCAGGACACTCATCTACATGTTTGTAGAAAGCCAAACCAGTACTGAAACGAAAATCAGCAGAGGTAATGGTATATAAATAAGAGTATATCGTCGATCTGAAAAGGGAGGTAAGAGATGAATCTCTACGACCGATAACAGAGAACCTATGAAATAGACCCCGTAGAAGGAGATCACTGCATTCAAATAGGCAATACTCTCCTCACATCCCTCTGACATTCACTGCACGCTGAGAGGAAAACCGGGCTCCAACTTGCTGCGGAGCGCATATCAACGTAGAATCTAGCACAAACTTACTTCACCACCTCCATAGGAGGCAAAGTTTGTAAAACTGAATTGTGGGTGTGGTGAGGGGTGTATTTATAGGCATTTTGAGGTTTGGGAAACTTTGCCCCTCCTGGTAGGAATGTATATCCCATACGTCACTAGCTCATGGACTCTTGCTAATTACATGAAAGAAATTCTTCTAGCTAAAACAGCTGAAGACATAGAATAAACCTCATTTGCGAAAATATTCAAATGAAATTATTAGCATGATAGTCCAGTTAAAGGACCAGTCAATACAGTGGACTTGCATAATCAATAAATGCAAAACAACAAGACAAATGCAACAGCACCTAGTCTAGTAAATTTTGTCCCTTTAACAATGCTAAAATAAATCATAATCTGATACTTGATCTTAAAGTAAACAGAAAAAATGAAGCAATTGCAACATCCAAATAAATCACAGGTCCAAGAAAAGTACCTGAAACTAAATAATTTTCCATAAATAAGATACAACCATCTAAAGGAAAATAAATACTATTTTGCTATAGAAACAATAGCATAATTAGTAGGAGTAGAGATAGCCCCAATAAATTGGAGAACCCTCCAAATTGAATTTAACTGCCGGCAGAGAATATAGTTTAAAACCTTTGAAGAAGAAAATTCTCAGCCTATTCCATTCCCTAGTATGAGGAATTGGAAAAAAACCTCTGAAAATACAGAAGAATAAATAAGCAGAAATAGAGTTAGCTAGTCTTGAAAAAGAACTAGTTACCTTAATATCCAAAATAATCAACACCTTTTCAACAAAGAACAAATGTACTTTAATAAAAAAATAAAATAAAAAAGTAGATTTGTTAGTGTCAATATCTGATGAAGAAAATTCTGAATGAGAAAAAACATCATCAGAGGATAAATCAGTATGTTGTTAGTCATTTGAAACTTCAATAATTAAAAAAGAAGTTTGAAAACAGAATTTATGTTTACCTGATAAATTACTTTCTCCAACGGTGTGTCCGGTCCACGGCGTCATCCTTACTTGTGGGATATTCTCTTCCCCAACAGGAAATGGCAAAGAGCCCAGCAAAGCTGGTCACATGATCCCTCCTAGGCTCCGCCTACCCCAGTCATTCGACCGACGTTAAGGAGGAATATTTGCATAGGAGAAACCATATGGTACCGTGGTGACTGTAGTTAAAGAAAATAAATTATCAGACCTGATTAAAAAAACCAGGGCGGGCCGTGGACCGGACACACCGTTGGAGAAAGTAATTTATCAGGTAAACATAAATTCTGTTTTCTCCAACATAGGTGTGTCCGGTCCACGGCGTCATCCTTACTTGTGGGAACCAATACCAAAGCTTTAGGACACGGATGAAGGGAGGGAGCAAATCAGGTCACCTAAATGGAAGGCACCACGGTTTGCAAAACCTTTCTCCCAAAAATAGCCTCAGAAGAAGCAAAAGTATCAAACTTGTAAAATTTGGTAAAAGTGTGCAGTGAAGACCAAGTCGCTGCCCTACATATCTGATCAACAGAAGCCTCGTTCTTGAAGGCCCATGTGGAAGCCACAGCCCTAGTGGAATGAGCTGTGATTCTTTCGGGAGGCTGCCGTCCGGCAGTCTCGTAAGCCAATCTGATGATGCTTTTAATCCAAAAAGAGAGAGAGGTAGAAGTTGCTTTTTGACCTCTCCTTTTACCGGAATAAACAACAAACAAGGAAGATGTTTGTCTAAAATCCTTTGTAGCATCTAAATAGAATTTTAGAGCGCGAACAACATCCAAATTGTGCAACAAACGTTCCTCCTTTGAAACTGGTTTCGGACACAGAGAAGGAACGGTAATCTCCTGGTTAATGTTTTTGTTAGAAACAACTTTTGGAAGAAACCCAGGTTTAGTACGTAAAACCACCTTATCTGCATGGAACACCAGATAAGGAGGAGAACACTGCAGAGCAGATAATTCTGAAACTCTTCTAGCAGAAGAAATTGCAACTAAAAACAAAACTTTCCAAGATAATAACTTAATATCAACGGAATGTAAGGGTTCAAACGGAACCCCCTGAAGAACTGAAAGAACTAAATTGAGACTCCAAGGAGGAGTCAAAGGTTTGTAAACAGGCTTAATTCTAACCAGAGCCTGAACAAAGGCTTGAACATCTGGCACAGCTGCCAGCTTTTTGTGAAGTAACACAGACAAGGCAGAAATCTGTCCCTTCAGGGAACTTGCAGATAATCCTTTTTCCAATCCTTCTTGAAGGAAGGATAGAATCTTAGGAATCTTAACCTTGTCCCAAGGGAATCCTTTAGATTCACACCAACAGATATATTTTTTCCAAATCTTGTGGTAAATCTTTCTAGTTACAGGCTTTCTGGCCTGAACAAGAGTATCGATAACAGAATCTGAGAACCCTCGCTTCGATAAGATCAAGCGTTCAATCTCCAAGCAGTCAGCTGGAGTGAAACCAGGTTCGGATGTTCGAACGGACCCTGAACAAGAAGGTCTCGTCTCAAAGGTAGCTTCCAAGGTGGAGCCGATGACATATTCACCAGATCTGCATACCAAGTCCTGCGTGGCCACGCAGGAGCTATCAAGATCACCGACGCCCTCTCCTGATTGATCCTGGCTACCAGCCTGGGGATGAGAGGAAACGGCGGGAACACATAAGCTAGTTTGAAGGTCCAAGGTGCTACTAGTGCATCCACTAGAGCCGCCTTGGGATCCCTGGATCTGGACCCGTAGCAAGGAACTTTGAAGTTCTGACGAGAGGCCATCAGATCCATGTCTGGAATGCCCCACAGCTGAGTGACTTGGGCAAAGATTTCCGGATGGAGTTCCCACTCCCCCGGATGCAATGTCTGACGACTCAGAAAATCCGCTTCCCAATTTTCCACTCCTGGGATGTGGATAGCGGACAGGTGGCAGGAGTGAGACTCCGCCCATAGAATGATTTTGGTCACTTCTTCCATCGCTAGGGAACTCCTTGTTCCCCCCTGATGGTTGATGTACGCAACAGTTGTCATGTTGTCTGATTGAAACCGTATGAACTTGGCCCTCGCTAGCTGAGGCCAAGCCTTGAGAGCATTGAATATCGCTCTCAGTTCCAGAATATTTATCGGTAGAAGAGATTCTTCCCGAGACCAAAGACCCCGAGCTTTCAGGGATCCCCAGACCGCGCCCCAGCCCATCAGACTGGCGTCGGTCGTGACAATGACCCACTCTGGTCTGCGGAATGTCATCCCTTGTGACAGGTTGTCCAGGGACAGCCACCAACGGAGTGAGTCTCTGGTCCTCTGATTTACTTGTATCTTCGGAGACAAGTCTGTATAATCCCCATTCCACTGACTGAGCATGCACAGTTGTAATGGTCTTAGATGAATGCGCGCAAAAGGAACTATGTCCATTGCCGCTACCATCAACCCGATCACTTCCATGCACTGAGCTATGGAAGGAAGAGGAACGGAATGAAGTATCCGACAAGAGTCTAGAAGCTTTGTTTTTCTGGCCTCTGTCAGAAATATCCTCATTTCTAAGGAGTCTATTATTGTTCCCAAGAAGGGAACCCTTGTTGACGGAGATAGAGAACTCTTTTCCACGTTCACTTTCCATCCGTGAGATCTGAGAAAGGCCAGGACTATGTCCGTGTGAGCCTTTGCTTGAGGAAGGGACGACGCTTGAATCAGAATGTCGTCCAAGTAAGGTACTACAGCAATGCCCCTTGGTCTTAGCACAGCTAGAAGGGACCCTAGTACCTTTGTGAAAATCCTTGGAGCAGTGGCTAATCCGAAAGGAAGCGCCACAAACTGGTAATGCTTGTCCAGGAATGCGAACCTTAGGAACCGATGATGTTCCTTGTGGATAGGAATATGTAGATACGCATCCTTTAAATCCACCGTGGTCATGAATTGACCTTCCTGGATGGAAGGAAGAATAGTTCGAATGGTTTCCATCTTGAACGATGGAACCTTGAGAAACTTGTTTAAGATCTTGAGATCTAAGATTGGTCTGAACGTTCCCTCTTTTTTGGGAACTATGAACAGATTGGAGTAGAACCCCATCCCTTGTTCTCTTAATGGAACAGGATGAATCACTCCCATTTTTAACAGGTCTTCTACACAATGTAAGAATGCCTGTCTTTTTATGTGGTCTGAAGACAACTGAGACCTGTGGAACCTCCCCCTTGGGGGAAGCCCCTTGAATTCCAGAAGATAACCTTGGGAGACTATTTCTAGCGCCCAAGGATCCAGAACATCTCTTGCCCAAGCCTGAGCGAAGAGAGAGAGTCTGCCCCCCACCAGATCCGGTCCCGGATCGGGGGCCAACATTTCATGCTGTCTTGGTAGCAGTGGCAGGTTTCTTGGCCTGCTTTCCCTTGTTCCAGCCTTGCATTGGTCTCCAAGCTGGCTTGGCTTGAGAAGTATTACCCTCTTGCTTAGAGGACGTAGCACTTTGGGCTGGTCCGTTTCTACGAAAGGGACGAAAATTAGGTTTATTTTTTGCCTTGAAAGGCCGATCCTGAGGAAGGGCGTGGCCCTTACCCCCAGTGATATCAGAGATAATCTCTTTCAAGTCAGGGCCAAACAGCGTTTTCCCCTTGAAAGGAATGTTAAGTAGCTTGTTCTTGGAAGACGCATCAGCCGACCAAGATTTCAACCAAAGCGCTCTGCGCGCCACAATAGCAAACCCAGAATTCTTAGCCGCTAACCTAGCCAATTGCAAAGTGGCGTCTAGGGTAAAAGAATTAGCCAATTTGAGAGCATTGATTCTGTCCATAATCTCCTCATAAGGAGGAGAATCACTATCGACCGCCTTTATCAGCTCATCGAACCAGAAACATGCGGCTGTAGCGACAGGGACAACGCATGAAATTGGTTGTAGAAGGTAACCCTGCTGAACAAACATCTTTTTAAGCAAACCTTCTAATTTTTTATCCATAGGATCTTTGAAAGCACCACTATCCTCTATGGGTATAGTGGTGCGTTTGTTTAAAGTGGAAACCGCTCCCTCGACCTTGGGGACTGTCTGCCATAAGTCCTTTCTGGGGTCGACCAGAGGAAACAATTTTTTAAATATGGGGGGAGGGACGAAAGGAATACCGGGCCTTTCCCATTCTTTATTAACAATGTCCGCCACCCGCTTGGGTATAGGAAAAGCTTCTGGGAGCCCCGGCACCTCTAGGAATGCGGAGATGTTCCAACTTAAATTTAAATGTAATCACATCAGGTTCAGCTTGTTGAGAAATGTTCCCTGAATCAGTAATTTCTCCCTCAGACAAAACCTCCCTGGCCCCATCAGACTGGGTTAGGGGCCCTTCAGAAACATTATCAGCGTCGTCATGCTCTTCAGTATCTAAAACAGAGCAGTCGCGCTTACGCTGATAAGTGTTCATTTTGGCTAAAATGTTTTTGACAGAATTATCCATTACAGCCGTTAATTGTTGCATAGTAAGGAGTATTGGCGCGCTAGATGTACTAGGGGCCTCCTGAGTGGGCAAGACTCGTGTAGACGAAGGAGGGAATGATGCAGTACCATGCTTACTCCCCTCACTTGAGGAATCATCTTGGGCATCATTGTCATTGTCTCATAAATCACATTTATTTAAATGAATAGGAATTCTGGCTTCCCCACATTCAGAACACAGTCTATCTGGTAGTTCAGACATGTTAAACAGGCATAAACTTGATAACAAAGTACAAAAAACGTTTTAAAATAAAACCGTTACTGTCACTTTAAATTTTAAACTGAACACACTTTATTACTGCAATTGCGAAAAAACATGAAGGAATTGTTCAAAATTCACCAAATTTTCACCACAGTGTCTTAAAGCCTTAAAAGTATTGCACACCAAATTTGGAAGCTTTAACCCTTAAAATAACGGAACCGGAGCCGTTTTGAACTTTAACCCCTTTACAGTCCCTGGTATCTGCTTTGCTGAGACCCAACCAAGCCCAAAGGGGAATACGATACCAAATGACGCCTTCAGAAAGTCTTTTCTAAGTATCAGAGCTCCTCTCACATGCGACTGCATGCCATGCCTCTCAAAAACAAGTGCGCAACACCGGCGTGAAAATGAGGCTCTGCCTATGCTTTGGGAAAGTCCCTAAAGAATAAGGTGTCTAAAACAGTGCCTGCCGATATTATTATATCAGAATACCCAAATAAAATGATTCCTCAAGGCTAAATATGTGTTAATAATGAATCGATTTAGCCCAGAAAAAGTCTACAGTCTTAATAAGCCCTTGTGAAGCCCTTATTTACGATCGTAATAAACATGGCTTACCGGATCCCATAGGGAAAATGACAGCTTCCAGCATTACATCGTCTTGTTAGAATGTGTCATACCTCAAGCAGCAAGAGACTGCTCACTGTTCCCCCAACTGAAGTTAATTGCTCTCAACAGTCCTGTGTGGAACAGCCATGGATTTTAGTGACGGTTGCTAAAATCATTTTCCTCATACAAACAGAAATCTTCATCTCTTTTCTGTTTCTGAGTAAATAGTACATACCAGCACTATTTCAAAATAACAAACTCTTGATTGAATAATAAAAACTACAGTTAAACACTAAAAAACTCTAAGCCATCTCCGTGGAGATGTTGCCTGTACAACGGCAAAGAGAATGACTGGGGTAGGCGGAGCCTAGGAGGGATCATGTGACCAGCTTTGCTGGGCTCTTTGCCATTTCCTGTTGGGGAAGAGAATATCCCACAAGTAAGGATGACGCCGTGGACCGGACACACCTATGTTGGAGAAAAAGACCTAAAAATTTTATTAGAAGGCTCGATGTCAGACAAAGCTTTTAAAATAGAAACAGAAAAATATTTCTTATAAATTTTCTAAATATTTCTTGTACATAAGATGTAAAAAGAATGGCAATATATAAAGCATAAATACTAATGGATTCTGCATGTAAAAGTTTATCATGATAACTTATTACAAACCATAGCTAAAGATAAACATTCACAACATTTAAAATAAATGAACTTAGCTTTGGTAGGACTGAACTCAGTCAACAGGAATCCTCTTAGATTGTTTTGAAACAGGAACAGTGAAATCTTGCAATATGTAATAGAAAAAAACAATATTTAAAGCAAAATTATCAAATTCCTTAAATGACAGTTTCAGGAATGGGAAAAGAATGCAAAATAATAAGCTTCTAGAAACCAGAAGCAATAAAAAAGTGAGGTTTAAATAATGTGAGGAAAAAAAGTGAAACAAAAAATACGCCCACATTTTTTGGCGCCAAATATGACGCCCACATTATTGGCGCTAAATACAACGCCCATATATTTGGCGCCAAGTATGACGCTACATCCTGACTCCAGAACCGACGTCCACATTTTTTGGCACAAAAAAAATGTCTGAATACACATGCGTCAAAAATGACGTATTAACAGAATACAACTTCCGGCGTAAACTACGGCGCCAGAAATGACGTCATTTTTGCGCCAAAAAAGTCCGCGCCAAAAATGACGCAATAAAAAGAAACATTTTCTGCCCCCGCGAGCCTAACAGTACACAGGGAAAAAACATAATTTATGTAAGAACTTACCTGATAAATTCATTTCTTTCATATTAACAAGAGTCCATGAGCTAGTGACGTATGGGATATACATTCCTACCAGGAGGGGCAAAGTTTCCCAAACCTTAAAATGCCTATAAATACACCCCTCACCACACCCACAAATCAGTTTAACGAATAGCCAAGAAGTGGGGTGATAAGAAAAAAAGTGCGAAGCATATAAAATAAGGAATTGGAATAATTGTGCTTTATACAAAAAAATCATAACCACCACAAAAAAGGGTGGGCCTCATGGACTCTTGTTAATATGAAAGAAATGAATTTATCAGGTAAGTTCTTACATAAATTATGTTTTCTTTCATGTAATTAACAAGAGTCCATGAGCTAGTGACGTATGGGATAATGACTACCCAAGATGTGGATCTTTCCACACAAGAGTCACTAGAGAGGGAGGGATAAAATAAAGACAGCCAATTCCTGCTGAAAATAATCCACACCCAAAATAAAGTTTAACAAAAAACATAAGCAGAAGATTCAAACTGAAACCGCTGCCTGAAGAACTTTTCTACCAAAAACTGCTTCAGAAGAAGAAAATACATCAAAATGGTAGAATTTAGTAAAAGTATGCAAAGAGGACCAAGTTGCTGCTTTGCAGATCTGGTCAACCGAAGCTTCATTCCTAAACGCCCAGGAAGTAGAAACTGACCTAGTAGAATGAGCTGTAATTCTTTGAGGCGGAATTTTACCCGACTCAACATAGGCAAGATGAATTAAAGATTTCAACCAAGATGCCAAAGAAATGGCAGAAGCTTTCTGGCCTTTCCTAGAACCGGAAAAGATAACAAATAGACTAGAAGTCTTACGGAAAGATTTCGTAGCTTCAACATAATATTTCAAAGCTCTAACAACATCCAAAGAATGCAATGATTTCTCCTTAGAATTCTTAGGATTAGGACATAATGAAGGAACCACAATTTCTCTACTAATGTTGTTGGAATTCACAACTTTAGGTAAAAATTCAAAAGAAGTTCGCAACACCGCCTTATCCTGATGAAAAATCAGAAAAGGAGACTCACACGAAAGAGCAGATAATTCAGAAACTCTTCTAGCAGAAGAGATGGCCAAAAGGAACAAAACTTTCCAAGAAAGTAATTTAATGTCCAATGAATGCATAGGTTCAAACGGAGGAGCTTGAAGAGCTCCCAAAACCAAATTCAAACTCCATGGAGGAGAAATTGACTTAATGACAGGTTTTATACGAACCAAAGCTTGTACAAAACAATGAATATCAGGAAGAATAGCAATCTTTCTGTGAAAAAGAACAGAAAGAGCGGAGATTTGTCCTTTCAAAGAACTCGCGGACAAACCCTTATCTAAACCATCCTGAAGAAACTGTAAAATTCTCGGTATTCTAAAAGAATGCCAAGAAAAATGATGAGAAAGACACCAAGAAATATAAGTCTTCCAGACTCTATAATATATCTCTCGAGATACAGATTTACGAGCCTGTAACATAGTATTAATCACGGAGTCAGAGAAACCTCTATGACCAAGAATCAAGCGTTCAATCTCCATACCTTTAAATTTAAGGATTTCAGATCCGGATGGAAAAAAGGACCTTGAGACAGAAGGTCTGGTCTTAACGGAAGAGTCCATGGTTGGCAAGATGCCATCCGGACAAGATCCGCATACCAAAACCTGTGAGGCCATGCCGGAGCTATTAGCAGAACAAACGAGCATTCCCTCAGAATCTTGGAGATTACTCTTGGAAGAAGAACTAGAGGCGGAAAGATATAGGCAGGATGATACTTCCAAGGAAGTGATAATGCATCCACTGCCTCCGCCTGAGGATCCCGGGATCTGGACAGATACCTGGGAAGTTTCTTGTTTAGATGAGAGGCCATCAGATCTATCTCTGGGAGCCCCCACATTTGAACAATCTGAAGAAATACCTCTGGGTGAAGAGACCATTCGCCCGGATGCAACGTTTGGCGACTGAGATAATCCGCTTCCCAATTGTCTACACCTGGGATATGAACCGCAGAGATTAGACAGGAGCTGGATTCCGCCCAAACCAAAATTCGAGATACTTCTTTCATAGCCAGAGGACTGTGAGTCCCTCCTTGATGATTGATGTATGCCACAGTTGTGACATTGTCTGTCTGAAAACAAATGAACGATTCTCTCTTCAGAAGAGGCCAAAACTGAAGAGCTCTGAAAACTGCACGGAGTTCCAAGATATTGATCGGTAATCTCACCTCCTGAGATTCCCAAACTCCTTGTGCCGTCAGAGATCCCCACACAGCTCCCCAACCTGTGAGACTTGCATCTGTTGAAATTACAGTCCAGGTCGGAAGAACAAAAGAAGCCCCCTGAATTAAACGATGGTGATCTGTCCACCACGTTAGAGAGTGCCGAACAATCGGTTTTAAAGATATTAATTGATATATCTTCGTGTAATCCCTGCACCATTGGTTCAGCATACAGAGCTGAAGAGGTCGCATGTGAAAACGAGCAAAGGGGATCGCGTCCGATGCAGCAGTCATAAGACCTAGAATTTCCATGCATAAGGCTACCGAAGGGAATGATTGAGACTGAAGGTTTCGACAGGCTGTAATCAATTTTAGACATCTCTTGTCTGTTAAAGACAAAGTCATGGACACTGAATCTATCTGGAAACCCAGAAAGGTTACCCTTGTTTGAGGAATCAAAGAACTTTTTGGTAAATTGATCCTCCAACCATGATCTTGAAGAAACAACACAAGTCGATTCGTATGAGACTCTGCTAAATGTAAAGACGGAGCAAGTACCAAGATATCGTCCAAATAAGGAAATACCACAATACCCTGTTCTCTGATTACAGACAGAAGGGCACCGAGAATCTTTGTGAAAATTCTTGGAGCTGTAGCAAGGCCAAACGGTAGAGCCACAAATTGGTAATGCTTGTCTAGAAAAGAGAATCTCAGGAACTGATAATGATCTGGATGAATCGGAATATGCAGATATGCATCCTGTAAATCTATTGTGGACATATAATTCCCTTGCTGAACAAAAGGCAATATAGTCCTTACAGTTACCATCTTGAACGTTGGTATCCTTACATAACGATTCAATAATTTTAGATCCAGAACTGGTCTGAAGGAATTCTCCTTCTTTGGTACAATGAAGAGATTTGAATAAAACCCCATCCCCTGTTCCGGAACTGGAACTGGCATAATTACTCCAGCCAACTCTAGATCTGAAACACAATTCAGAAATGCTTGAGCTTTCACTGGATTTACTGGGACATGGGAAAGAAAAAATCTCTTTGCAGGAGGTCTCATCTTGAAACCAATCCTGTACCCTTCTGAAACAATGTTCTGAATCCAAAGATTGTGAACAGAACTGATCCAAATTTCTTTGAAAAAACGTAACCTGCCCCCTACCAGCTGAACTGGAATGAGGGCCGTACCTTCATGTGAACTTAGAAGCAGGCTTTGCCTTTCTAGCAGGCTTGGATTTATTCCAGACTGGAGATGGTTTCCAAACTGAAACTGCTCCTGAGGACGAAGGATCAGGCTTTTGTTCTTTGTTGAAACGAAAGGAACGAAAACGATTGTTAGCCCTGTTTTTACCTTTAGACTTTTTATCCTGTGGTAAAAAAGTTCCTTTCCCACCAGTAACAGTTGAAATAATAGAATCCAACTGAGAACCAAATAATTTGTTTCCCTGGAAAGAAATGGAAAGTAGAGTTGATTTAGAAGCCATATCAGCATTCCAAGTCTTAAGCCATAAAGCTCTTCTGGCTAAGATAGCCAGAGACATAAATCTAACATCAACTCTAATAATATCAAAAATGGCATCACAGATGAAATTATTAGCATGCTGGAGAAGAATAATAATATCATGAGAATCACGATTTGTTACTTGTTGCGCTAGAGTTTCCAACCAAAAAGTTGAAGCTGCAGCAACATCAGCCAATGATATAGCAGGTCTAAGAAGATTACCTGAACATAGATAAGCTTTTCTTAGAAAAGATTCAATTTTTCTATCTAAAGGATCCTTAAACGAGGTACCATCTGATGTAGGAATGGTAGTACGTTTAGCAAGGGTAGAAATAGCCCCATCAACTTTAGGGATTTTGTCCCAAAATTCTAATCTGTCAGGCGGAACAGGATATAATTGCTTAAAACGTTTAGAAGGAGTAAATGAATTACCCAATCTATCCCATTCCTTAGCAATTACTGCAGAAATAGCATTAGGAACAGGAAAGACTTCTGGAATAACCGCAGGAGCTTTAAAAACCTTATCCAAACGTATAGAATTAGTATCAAGAGGACTAGAATCCTCTATTTCTAAAGCAATTAGTACTTCTTTAAGTAAAGAGCGAATAAATTCCATCTTAAATAAATATGAAGATTTATCAGCATCAATCTCTGAGACAGAATCCTCTGAACCAGAAGAGTCCAAAGAATCAGAATGATGGTGTTCATTTAAAAATTCATCTGTAGAGAGAGAAGATTTAAAAGACTTTTTACGTTTACTAGAAGGAGAAATAACAGACAAAGCCTTCTTTATGGATTCAGAAACAAAATCTCTTATGTTATCAGGAACATTCTGCACCTTAGATGTTGAGGGAACTGCAACAGGCAATGGTACATCACTAAAGGAAATATTATCTGCATTAACAAGTTTGTCATGACATTTAATACAAACAACAGCTGGAGGAATAGCTACCAAAAGTTTACAGCAGATACACTTAGCTTTGGTAGATCCAGCAGGCAGAGGTTTTCCTGTAGTATCTTCTGGCTCAGATGCAACGTGAGACATCTTGCAATATGTAAGAGAAAAAACAACATATAAAGCAAAATAGATCAAATTCCTTATAAGACAGTTTCAGGAATGGGAAAAAAATGCCAAACATCAAGCTTCTAGCAACCAGAAGCAAATGAAAAATGAGACTGAAATAATGTGGAGACAAAAACGACGCCCATATTTTTTGGCGCCAAATAAGACGCCCACATTATTTGGCGCCTAAATGCTTTTGGCGCCAAAAATGACGCCACATCCGGAACGCCGACATTTTTGGCGCAAAATAACGTCAAAAAAATGACGCAACTTCCGGCGACACGTATGACGCCGGAAACGAAATGAATTTTTGCGCCAAAAAAGTCCGCGCCAAGAATGACGCAATAAAATGAAGCATTTTCAGCCCCCGCGAGCCTAACAGCCCACAGGGAAAAAGTCAAATTTTTGAGGTAAGAAAAATATGATAATTAAAGCATAATCCCAAATATGAAACTGACTGTCTGGAAATAAGGAAAGTTGAACATTCTGAGTCAAGGCAAATAAATGTTTGAATACATATATTTAGAACTTTATAAATAAAGTGCCCAACCATAGCTTAGAGTGTCACAGAAAATAAGACTTACTTACCCCAGGACACTCATCTACATGTTTGTAGAAAGCCAAACCAGTACTGAAACGAGAATCAGTAGAGGAAATGGTAAATATAAGAGTATATCGTCGATCTGAAAAGGGAGGTAAGAGATGAATCTCTACGACCGATAACAGAGAACCTTATGAAATAGACCCCGTAGAAGGAGATCACTGCATTCAATAGGCAATACTCTCCTCACATCCCTCTGACATTCACTGCACGCTGAGAGGAAAACCGGGCTCCAACTTGCTGCGGAGCGCATATCAACGTAGAATCTAGCACAAACTTACTTCACCACCTCCCTTGGAGGCAAAGTTTGTAAAACTGATTTGTGGGTGTGGTGAGGGGTGTATTTATAGGCATTTTAAGGTTTGGGAAACTTTGCCCCTCCTGGTAGGAATGTATATCCCATACGTCACTAGCTCATGGACTCTTGTTAATTACATGAAAGAAATGATCAATTGAAAATTTTCAAGGTAAAGAAAAATAAATTGAATTAAAATGCATTATCCCAAATAATGAAACTGACAGTCTGAATTATAAAGGAATACTGATTATCCTGAATCATGGCAAATATAAGTTTAAAGACATATTTAGAACTTTACATATAAAGTGCCCAACCATAGCTTAGAGTGTCACAAAAAAATAAGACTTACTTACCCCAGGACACTCATCTACATATAGCAGATAGCCAAACCAGTACTGAAATGAGAATCAGTAGAGGTAATGGTATATAAGAGTATATCGTCGATCTGAAAAGGGAGGTAAGAGATGAATCTCTACGACCGATAACAGAGAACCTATGAAATAGATCCCGTAGAAGGAGACCATTGAATTCAAATAGGCAATACTCTCTTCACATCCCTCTGACATTCACTGCACTGAGAGGAAAACCGGGCTCCAGCCTGCTGCGAAGCGCATATCAACGTAGAATCTAGCACAAACTTACTTCACCACCTCCATGGGAGGCAAAGTTTGTAAAACTGAATTGTGGGTGTGGTGAGGGGTGTATTTATAGGCATTTTAAGGTTTGGGAAACTTTGCCCCTCCTGGTAGGAATGTATATCCCATACGTCACTAGCTAATGGACTCTTGCCAATTACATGAAAGAAACGGAAGTGACGTCACTGAGTTCTCGCGTGCTTACGCGTTTCGTGGGTCCTATGCCCACTTTGTCAGAGTTAGGATCCCCTCCCATCCTGGTCCTCTATTTGTATTAGACAGCCGGAAGTGACTCCATGTTGTTATTTGAAGTTCTATCTAATTTTAGGTTTAACCATTTACCACAAATTCGACTTTTTTGGGGGTATTACTTTTTGGCAACGATGTAGCACTATAGTGCATACTTGAATAAAAGAATGATTGGTATTTCTTTGGGGTATTTTTACCTACACACGATAAATGGCTCCAATAAGCTTATATAAAAACGAACTGGTACCTCTGATTCATTTTATAGTTTGTATAGTGAGATCATATACAATTCAAGAATTTATTTGAAATCATTTTATTTGTGTCTAATAGAACCCTATATACTAAATAAATAAAACTCAACCTATAATGATGAAAAAAATCATTTAATATGTGCCTGATGCTAATGATACACTGTTAATGATTATTATGTATGTAAAAAATACAATAAATACAGCAAATACAATATATATATATATATATATATATATATATAAAAAAAAAGTATAAAAATATATAAAATGTATAAAAATATATAATTTATATATAAAAAAATACAATTGGTTGTTAAAAACTAAATTTATGCTTACCTGATAAATTACTTTCTTTTACGATATGACGAGTCCACGGATTTCATCCTTACTTGTGGGATATTAAACTCCTGCTAACAGGAAGTGTGATAAGTTCTTCCCAAGAACCAGGTCTTTCTTTAGAATGTGTCAGTATAATAATGCATCCAAACGAATTGAAAAAAACTTGAATGAACACTGGCACATTCTAAAAAAAGATCCGGTTCTTGGGAAGAACTTATCACAGAGGCCTTTAGTCACCGAAAAAAAAACCTAAACCTCAAGAATATCCAAGCTCCAACTAAACTAAAAACCAATAAACCCAAAAAAATGGAAGGAAGCCATCAATTGGTTAAAGGTTTTTATAGGTGTGGAAGAAAAAACTGTGAATGTTGCAAAAGAACCAGTGAGAACAAATTAGAAAACAAATGGATCGTCAACAATGACACCAAACAAATTCCAATTCAATCCTACATGAAATGTAAGTGTGAGTATGTGGTCTACAGTATAGAATGTAAGTGTAAAAAATCTACATTGGTAGGACCAAGAGAGTCCTCAAGACCAGACTCCTGGAACATGTGAAGAATATGTAAGGAGAAACGTCCGAATATGGTCTAAGTAGACATTTTGAAGAGTTCCACAAAATAAAAAAAATAAAAAAAATTTACTATCAAGGCAATCAAACAAATACCTAAATCATGGGGTAAAGGAAAAGGAAGACATACTGGATCCATGCTTTGAATACTAGGGAACCATATGGCTTGAACAGAGACATAGATCTAGCAGCATTTTTATAACTATAGTGAATACAAAGAATATACATAATACCCATAGAGAGTTAATGTATGCATGTAAAGACACACAACGGTATATATCCATCTCCCCTCTTTTTTAACAACCAATTGTATTTTTTATATATACACATATATTTTTATACTTTATATATATATTGTATTTGCTGTATTTATTGTATTTTTTACATACATAATAATCATTAACAGTGTATCATTAAACATCAGACACATAAATGATTTTTTCATCATTATAGGTTAAGAGTTTTATTTATTTAGTATATAGGGTTCTATTAGACACAAATAAAATGATTTCAAATAAATTCTTGAATTGTATATGATCTCACTCTTCACTATACAAACTATAAAATGAAATCAGAGGTACCAGTTCGTTTTTATATAAGCTTATTAGAGCCATTTATCATGTGTAGGTAAAAATACCCCAAAGAAATACCAATCATTCTTTTATTCAAGTATGCACTATAGTGCTACATCGTTGCCAAAAAGTAATCCCCCCCAAAAAAAGTTGAATCTGTGGGAAATGGTTAAACCTAAAATTAGATAGAACTTCAAATAACATGGAGTCACTTCCTGCTGTCTAACACAAATTGAGGACCAGGATGGGAGTGGATCCTAACTCTGACGAAGTGGGCATAGGACCAACGAAACGCGTAAGCACGCGAGAACTCAGTGACGTCACTTCTGTATCTTGCTACGGATCCACTCCCGGTCTCTCCGAAACCGCTAACGCCGGTGCAATCCTTGGGCTCCATCCACTATACACCAACGATTATACCAACATATCGAGATAAGTTTTGTATTTTTAGACAGTCATTTGAACTTATTTATTTGATATTAGGCGCTTCACAGGATTTTTTTTTATAATAGATTTTTTTATGATCGTATATTTATTGTAGTGCGCACTACTAACAGGTTAGCTTATTCTGTCTGCAGCTAATAGTTTTTAAATATCCCCCAGTATCCATTAAACACTCCAAAACTATATTAAATATATTAAAAATCCCATTTAAACATAAGCATTTCTTTAGGTTCAATCATATGAATTCTCTCCCCCTTTAAATGAATTTCCATTCATTTTTATAATATCCCACAATATATGTTTTTAACTGATTAACTAATTTTTGTTACTCTGTCCAATACACTGATCTGGTATCTGACTTTTACATACTTTCTACGAGTTAGTTTCAGTAAGAAAGCCAGACCTAGAGAAATCAGTTGCAGTAACTTTGTTTTATGTATGTTTTTCCAAAATATTTAAATATTCTTGTGCATTTTTTTCCTGTGTTTTTATACATACTTAATAAAACATAGTTTTTAGCAATAGGACTCCTAAACTGAATTATATCCTATTCACCACAAAAAATACATTGTTGTGATTTTAGAAGCCAGTACCATACCAGTTAATTTTACTGAGATTACTATTTTCAGGTCCTTTAGCGCTAATTCTATATCTTTCTATTTCATTTCTTTACCCTACTTGTTAGTGGTTTCAAGTACACCCTTTTAGAATATAGCAGCTCCAAGGAATACCATACCTTACCCATTTGGGTTTTAAACAGCGCTTATTACTAATCCCTTATCTATATATCTATCTATCTATATACATACACACACATATATATATATATATATATATACACACAAACAACAGACGATATTTGGAAAACGTATGCAGAGAAAACCACATTGCAGCTTTGTAAATCTGCTCAAAGAATACATCATTTTTGAAAGCCCAGGTAGTATTCTACAGGATCAGTTGCTGAGCGGATACGAGTTACCAGTTTTATGCCAGTCTAATTCTCACCAATGCCTGTACCACATCTTGAAGTTTAGCCAAATTCTTACGAAAGAACAGATAAATAAAAAAAAAACTAGCGGACAACCCCCTGTCAAGACCATCCTGAAGGACTAAAGGAATTCGCAAAGAGTGCCAGTAGAATCCTCTAGAAGAACATCAATTGAAATATACCTTTTCAGATTTGGTGATACATTCTTTGGGTCGCTGGTTTCCTGGCTTGCAACAGAGTCAGAAAAACATCTGTGCTTCAAGATTAGGAGTATAACCTTCACACTGTTAAACTTGTCTCTGTGGAAGAAGCCAAGGTAAATAGGACATCTGAACCAGATCTGCATACCATGTTCTGCGAGGCCAAGCTGGAGCTATCAGAATTACTGATGCAGACTCCTGTTTGTTCTTTTGCAAAAGTCATTGCTCGAATCAAATAGAAACAGATAGGCTAGATGATAGGCGTGATATACATTAAGGCGTCTATCACAGAAGCATTCGGATCTCTGGATCTTGCACAGTACACAGAAAGTTTGTGATTTAAATGAGAAGCCATTAGATCTACCTCCGATAGATCCCATTTGACAACTAACTAATTGAAGATCTCTTTTGGAGAGACCACTCTCCTGGATGGACAGACTGACTGCTGAGGTAATCCACTCCGGGAATGTGTACTACGGACAAAGGACATTGGTTCTTCTCTGCTCAGAACAGGATCTGGGATATGTCCAGCATCGCCTGAGGGCTGCGAGTAGCCCCTTGATGATTTATGCAGGCCACCACAGTGACACTGATTGAAGACGGATGTACATTTTATTATTGAGAAGAGGACGAAGAATAGTTTAGAGTTCCAGAATGTTGATTAGTAACCTCGCCTCCAGAGGAGATAAAACTCCTTGTGCCCTTTGAGACTCCCAGACAGCACACCATATCGAAAGACTGGCATCATTGGTCACAATGGCCCATGAAGGTTGAAATAAAGACAACCCAAGGGTCGGAGGACTTTCCAAACACCAAGAAAGAATGTTTGAAGGAGAAATCCAGATATCGAATTGAATTATTTGTACATTGCTTGAGTATAAACTTACTTCCTCCATGCACTGAGCCACTGATGGAGGAGGAGAGCATTGAAGTAGATGGCACGCTCTCTGAAGTTTTATCTTGCAATTTTCTGCTAGGAAAAGTCACATGAAAACTGAATCTAGGAGGACTGCCAGGAAAGACACCCTTGTAGCTAGTGATAAGGAGCTTTATGGAACATTGATTTTCCAACCGTGATCCTGGAAAAAAAGAACAAAGCATTTTAGTATGAGCGATCGCTAGCGGCAGAGGAGCCTGAACTAGGATGTCGTCTAGATAAGGGGCAATACAGATACCCCATGGGCTCTGATCACTGCCAACAATGCTCACAACACCTTCATGAAGATGTGTGTAGCTGTGGCTAGACCAAAGGGAAGGGCAACAAACTGGTAGTGTTTGTTGAGGAAGGCAAATCGTAGAAATTGATGATGATCCCTGTGAATAGAGATATGTAGATATGCATCCTTGAGGGTCTATTGTAGACATGAATTGACCCTGTTGTATTGAGGGGAAATTAGGAACCCTCACAAATTTAGGATAAAAGAAACAGAGGCGCCAAATTGGCGCCTCTGTTTCTTCTTTTATCCTAGATTCATTACCAGGGATTGACCATCCTTTTGACAGAGTGCTGCCTTACATTGGATATAAAGGACTTTTTATTTTCACTTTTATATTATTATATTTGCTTTTATTTGACTTTATTATGTTCGCATATCATGAGTCTTTGTTATAGCTTGCATTTATGTATATTGTACTAGATTCTCTTTTTTAGGTTATAGTGATTTTTATAGTTTTTAGTTTTTAGGAAGCACCCCCTATGGGATTGGTTTCTATTCTTTCCCATTATTTTTTACCCTCACAAATTTGTTCAGTTTTTGAGTCTAAGATGGGACTGAAAGTCCCTTCGTTCTTTGAGGCAATGAAAAAGTTGGAATAAAACCCTTGTCCTTGTTGGGAGATAGGCACTGGGACAAATACACCCATATCCTCTAAATCCTGAGCACATTACATTTTTGGGGACATGAGACAGATGGAATCGTCCTTGAGGCAGCCTGGATCGAAAACATACCCGGTAATGATGTTTTGAACCAATGGGTCTTTGACTAAATGAAACCAGGCATCCTGAAAAAAACAATATGCCCCCCTACCAGAACAAATTTTGATTTGGGGGCACACATTCATGCAGATTTGGGATTGGATTTGGACTTCTTGTTCTTGGCCCAGGAAGAACCAGATTTCCAGGCTGGCTTGGAGGACAGACTTTTGAGATGAGGAAAACTAGTGGTCTCCTGAAGAACGAAAACGGTTACCCAATTTGTTATTACCTTTAGATTTCTTGTCTTGAGGGAGAAAAGCTCCTTTTCCTCCACTAACAGTCTTAATGATGGAGTGCAGATCAGAACCAAAGAGTAAAGCATCTTCCATTGGAAGGTAAGAGACATTAACCTATCTTGTTACACCATGTCTGCGGACCAAGAGTTAAGCCATAAAGTGCTTCTTTCCAGAACTGAAATGGACATATTCTTGACATCAATATTGAATTGACAATATCCATAACTGCATCACAAATAAAGGCATTAGCCATTTTGAAGGCCTTAATGCAATTATGAAGTTTAGATAAAGAATCACACCATAGGGCCCCCACTGCAGTCACAAAATTAACAGCTACTGCTGGTTTAAGCAGAAGTCCTGTTTGAAGGAAAAGCTTCTTTAGTATACTATAATTTGCAGTCCATTGGATCCCTAAAAAAAATTGCCATCTTCCAGAGAACTAGTAGTGCACTTTGCTAATATAGAAATAGCTCCATCCACCTTAGGAATCGTCTCCCATAATTCCACATTCTGTTCCAGAATCGGGTACATACTCTTAAATTTGGGAGGAGCAAAACAGCATACCAGGCTATTTCCACTCTTTGTAATCCCCAATCAAATCTGGAACCTGAAATACTTCAGGGATCTTTGTGGGAGCTCTGAAAACATTTAACTGTTTAACAGGTTTGTTTTCAATAGGTTTTGACTCAGAAATGCTTAGAGTTAGAATCTGACTCTCTAGAATCAAAACTCTAAAAGGTCAGGAATTTGAGATTAAGGGGAAGGCACTTGCATGCTGACGTCCCCATATTTGCACGTATGCTCATTTGGCTTGGGGATAGCCGCCAAACATTCCCCCTTGCTTTATGCAGGCTACTTTTAAATTACAGGCGTGAAATGTATGTGTATCACACACAATGTTAATTAAATGTGGTAAAGAACACCTCTGACACAAATGCTTAGAAAAAAAAATATGCTCAAATATTCCCCACCGCAGATCCTGCCTGGGTTCTCACCCCTTCTGAGTTAGGAGTACACAGCAGCCCTCAAAAATGATTTTAAAAAAAAAAACATGAGTATAAAAAAAACTCCCCTGTCTAGCCTCCAAGAACAGAAGTGGAGAGTCCGGAGAAAGAGTGCCAAGCTGAGGGGGCAGGCCTACTGCCCACAGCACACCCGTTGACCCAGTGATGCTAAAAATCACAAATAAAGTAAAAATTGAAAAATATCACTCTGCATACCATAAAATTATTCCTAGCCCCTAGCAGAGGCAAACTGCGTGCTGCTTGAGACAACCACTGACTGCATAAAGAGAAAGCACATAGGGATCCCTAAATATCCCCTACAGATGTAATTAGAGCAAAATGTTGTAAAAATGGGACACAAATTGTGTCAGCAGGTAGGCAGGCTAAGTCCCCTAGCAATGCAATACTTGAGAAAGTATCTTCTTATAGCCTGTGGGAGTGCTGTAGGATTACACACCTCCACTGAGCTTGCCAGGCACAAGCTTGTAGCTGTATCCAGTAGAGAGAGCCCATCCAGTGCTTGAAAAGTAGAGCAGAGGATTGTAGATGAAATACATTAATCCCAAGGGGAGGCTAAGGGACAATATTCACATTACACGAGAGGGTAGTTATGGCTAAAATTCCATAGTGAGATACTGCGCACATAAGCTATTTCCTACACCCCTTATCATTCAGTATGCTCGTTGCTTCTTTCTGCTGATCTCTTCCTACTGAATAAATGTGCTCTAGGGGGTGAAGGGTCTCATATTGGTTTAAACTCCAATACAATAATCCATAAGGAAGCAACTGGAACCCCTCTATCTTCAGCCTTTCTCCCAGGAAACTGAGGAGAGATGGGAGGGATTAAAGCTCTTGTGTGGGTTCTCAGCCTCCTAGTGGCGGTTTGTATATCCCACGTTATGGATCCCTATGGACTATCATCATCATCATATGAAATAAAAATATTATAAGTGACTATTGTGCAATATTATTATGAGGAAACAAAGTATACCCAATATAACAAAGAACTACACAGTAAAGAGTGGAAAAGTACTTTGCCTCCTGGCTTCCTCACTTTCTCTACAAATATACCAACCCTAATTCTTGAGGACTTCAACATTCCCATTGACAAACCATCTGCCCCTGCTGCAACCCTATTCCCAACTCACTGTGATAAACACTCCATCAACCTGGTATTTTCCTACCTCTGCTCTATATCCAACCTCACCTGTTGCCCGTTTATCACCTGGTCACCTATAATATTAATGATACAGTTAAACCCAATTCTCCATCCCACCCCGGACCTGTAGAAATCTACTGTGTGTGGATCCGCTCCAATTTTCAAAAATCATTCAAGATCTCCTCCCATGCACTTCCACTATAACCTGCCCTGATCTTGCTACAGCCCACTATAACAAAACTCTTCACTGCACTAGACACATTTGCCCCTTCCCAACTGCACAAATCACCACCCCGTCAGTTACAGCCCTGGCACTCTCAGCAAACACGTTATTTGCAAAAATGTTCCCGTACTGCTAAGTGTGTCTGAAGGAATACTCACTCTGAACCCGATTTCATCCACTATAAATTTATTCTTCATTCATACATTTCTGCCCTTTACTAAGCCAAGCAAACCTACTTCTCTTCTCTCATATCTACTCTTTCCTCAAACAACTCTTCTCCACCTTTAACTCTCTCCTCTACCCACCTGCTCCACCCCCCACGTCTGTCTTTAGTGCTCAAGACCTGGCAGACTACTTTTTAAACAAAACACTTACTATCCAAAGCAACATCAACACCAACCTGCAATCTTACAACAGGCCCAGCTACTTCCTCTGCATCTTCCATACAGCCACTGAGAATAAAGTTTCTTCGTTATCTTTTTCACCCCTCACTACCTGCCTGCTCGACCCTATCCCTTCTCATCTAATACCCTCCCTGTCTTCCACCCTCACTCCTGATTGTACGCACATCTTCAACCTCTCTCTACCGGTTCATTCCCATCTTCTTTTAAACATGCAAAAGGTCACTCCGCTATTTAAAAAAACCCTCCTTTGACCCTAATTCTCCTGAAAGCTACTGCCCCATATCACTGTTTCCACTAACATCAAAACTCCTTGAAAAATAAAATTTATGCTTACCTGATAAATTTCTTTCCGGACATGGAGAGTACACAACGTCATTCCAATTACTAGTGGGTTATTCACTTCTGGCCAGCAGGAGGAAGCAAAAAGCACACCAGCAAATCTATTAAGTGTCACTTCCCTTACCCATAACTCGCAGTCATTCACTAGAAAGGAAATGGAAAAAGGAAGATAACACAAAGGTGTAGAGGTGCCTGAGGTTTAGAAAAAATTACTGAATAATCGAAAGTGTGGGGTCGTAAACTCTCCAGGTCCGGAAAGAAAGAAATGTATTAGGTAAGCTTACATTTTCTTTTCTTTCCTAAGACATGTAGAGTCCACAACCTCATTCCAATTACTAGTGGGAACCAATTCCCAAGCTAGAGGACACGGAATGAACAGGGAGGAAGACAGGATGACCTCAACAGAAGACACCACTGCTTGAAGAACCTTTCTCCCAAGAGAGGCCTCAGCAGAGGCAAAAGTATCAAATTTGGGAAAAGTATGTAGAGAGGACCATGTTGCAACCTTGCAAATCTGTTCCACAGAAGCTTCATTTTTGAAAGCCCAAAAAGAGGAGAAAGCCAAAGTGGAATGAGCTGTAATTCTATCAGGAGGATGCTGTCCCGCAGTCTCATAAGCAAAATGAATCACACTTCTCAACCAGTGGGAAAGAGAAGTAGAACTGGCTTTCTGACCCCTACGCTTTCCTGAGAAACAAACAGGGCCGAAGACTGGCGAAAACTCTAAGAACTAGGTTAAGGCTCCAAGGAGGAGCAACAGGTTTAAAAACACAGTCCCGATTATGACCAGGGCCTGACAAAAAGATTGAACATCTGGCACATCCGCCAGACCCTTATGTAAAAGAATAGATAATGCAGAAATCTGACCTTTCAGAAACCTGTGAAAACCCCTTCTCCAGACCTTCCTGGAGAAAAGACAATTCTAGGAATCCTAACTCTACTCCAAGAGTAGCAGTTCGATTAACACCGATAAAGGTATTTACCCCATACATTATGGTAAATTTTACAAGTAACAGGCTTGCGAGCATGATATCAATGACCAACGCAGAAAACCCACGCTTAGCCAGAACTAAGCGTTCAATCTCCAAGCAGTCAGCTTCAGAGAAACGAGATTTGGATGGCGGAAAGGACCCTGAGTTAGAAGGTCCTTCCTCAGGGGTAACCTCCAAGGAGGAAGAGATGACATCTTTACTAGGTCTGCAAACCATATCCTGCAATGCCATGCAGGAGCTTTTAGAATTACTGACGCTCTCTCCTGTTTGATATGAGCAATGACTTGTGGAAGGAACGCAAACGGAGAAAACAGGTATGCTAGACCGAAATCCCAAGGAACTGCAAGAGAATCTATCAGGGCGGCCTGAGGATCTCTTGACCTTGAACAGTACCTTGAAAGCTTGGCGTTCTGACGAGACGCCATCAGATCCAACTCCGGTAACCCCCACTTGAGGGTTAACCTGGAGAGCCCACACCCCCGGGATGAAAAGTCTGTCTGCTCAGAAAATCCGCCTCCAAGTTGTACACTCCTGGAATGTGGATGGCAGATAGACAATTGTGAGCTTTCGCTTACTGAATAATCCGAGAAATCCACCACGAGAGAGTCTCGTCAACTTGTCCAAATCTACAGAGACAGATCTGAATGGTCTGTGTTTCATTGTCTAAGCATGCATAATTGCAGAGCCCTCAAATGGAATAGAGCAAAGGGAATGATGTCCATGGAAGCGACCATCAGACCAATTACCTCCATGCATTGAGCCACTGATGGCCGAACAGTAGACTGTAGAGAAGTTTGGATTTTCTGACCTCCGTCAGAAAAATCTTCATAGATAGGGAGTCTATGATGGTGCCTAAGAAACACACCCTTGTAGCTGGAACAAGGGAACTCTTCTCGAGATACAGTTTCCATCCTTGGGAACATTAAAAAAAAAAAAAAAAAGACAAGATCTCTGTACGAGTCTGCTAGTTGAAAAGATGGCGCCTGATCCAATATGCCATCCAGGTAAGGCGCCACCGCAATTCCCTGAGACCTGATAACTGCCAAGAAAGCCCCAGAACCTTTGTGAAAATTTTGGAAGCTGTGGCAAGGCCAAACAGAAGAGCAATAAATTGAAAGTGCTCGTCTAGAAAAGCAAATCTCAGGAACTGGCCATGATACCTGTGGATGGGAACATGAAGATACGCGCCCTTCAGGTCTATGGTCATCATGAACTGACCCTCTTGGACCAAAGGAAAAATGGAATGAATGGTTTCCATTTTAAAAGACAGTACTCTGAGAAACTTGTTGAGACACTTTAGGTCTAAAATGGGTCGAAAAGTTCCCTCTTTTTTGGAAACCACAAACAGATTTGAGTAGAAACCTAGACCCTGTTTCCTTACTGGAACTGAAACAATCCTAAGGAAGGAGAAGTCTTGAACGCAGCTTAACGCCTTTCTTTTTACCTGATCCGCAAATAACCTTGAGAGGAGAAATCTGCCCCTGGGAGGACGAGATTTAAATTCTATTTTGTAACCCTGAGACACTATGTCCACAGCCCAAGGATCTGGGACATCTCGTAAACACGCTTGATGAAACAAAGTCTGCCGCCAACATGATCCAATCCCAAACCGGGAGCAGACCCTTCATGCTGACTTAGTCTTAGATGAGGTATTTTTTTGATTGCTTACCCTTATTCCAAACCTGATTGAGTCTCCAAGAGGACTATGACTGCTCCTGTTTGGAGGAGGAAGACTTTTGACCTTTGAAGTTACGAAAGGAACGTAAATTAGAACTTTGACGTCTAAGGTCTTGTGGTAGAAAGGATCCCTTTCCTCCCGTAATTTAAGAAATTATCTCCGCCAGACCAGGACCAAACAGAGTTTGACCCTTGAAAGGTAGCGATAGGAGCTTGGATTTGGTGGTAACATCAGCTGACCAAGATTTTAGCCACAGAGCCCTGTGGGTAAGGACAGTGAAACCAGATATCTTGGCTCCCAGTCTAATGACTTGCATGTTAGCATCAGAGATAAAGGAATTGGCTAGTTTGAGAGCTTTAATCCTATCTTGGATCTCATCCAACTGGGTTTCCTCTAAAATCAATTAGGACAAGGCATTACACCAATAAGATGCTGCACTTGCTACTGTGGCAATACAAACTGCAGGTTGCCCTGATGAACATACATTTTCTTTAAATAAGCCTCCAGTTTTTTGTCCATGGGATCCTTAAAGGGACATAAAACAAGTTTGGATAGAGAGAAAATAATATAATATACACTTTAATTACTTTACCTGCAAATTTATACTGCAGTGCCTCTCAATGAACCCTTTCTTTTTAATTTCTGAATTGTAAAGCTCTAACCCCCCCCCCCCCCATTCCTTTTATGGCTATATCTATGTTTATTGTTCTTTTGGTAAAATGCAAAAGTAAATAGGGATAATCTGTTGGAACATACCTAGAAGCTGTAAACTCAGTTGAAATACAATGCCTGTGTCTAAACACTGATAAGAGGGGTGGAGTAAGCTGCTCCAAATGTAATTGTAATTCATATTGCATAGGTTTGAAAATTATTTTAAAATACTTCCCAGCAATTTTTAAACAATTTTTATTTTTTTATGCAAACTAATTTAAATTAAATAGCCCTTTTAGGATATGCACAGATCTCAACCTGTTTTATGGCACTTTAAAATTACAGCTATCCTCAATAGGGATCGAGTAGAAATAGCCCCTTCTACTTTAGGCACCGTGCACCATGAGTCTCGAATAGAGTCAGCAACAGGAAATCTTCTTTTAAAAACGGGAGGCGGAGAGAAAAGGTATCCCTGGCATATCCCAATCCTGTGCAATGATCTCCAACACACGGTCTGGTACAGGAAACGCCTCCACAGAGGAAGGAACATCGTACTATTTGTTAAAGGGACACTCAATCAAAATGAAACTTTCCTTATTCAGATAGAGCATGCCATTTTAAACAACTTTCCAATTTATTTCCATTAACAAAATGTGCACACTTTTTATATTTAAACTTTTTGAGTCACCAGCTCCTACTGAGCATGTGCAAGAATAAGTGTGTATGCATTTGTGAATGACTGATGGCTGTCACATGGTACGTGTATGCATTTGTGAATGGCTGATGGCTGTCACATGGTACAGGGGGAGTGGAAAAAGACATAACTTTTAAAATTGTCACACAAAAAATCTACTACTCATTTGAAGTTCAGATTAAGCGCTATTGCATTGTCTTGTTATCTTGCATTTGTTGATTATGCAAATCTACTGTGTTGACTGGTCCTTTAAGCTTACTAGATTTCTTAGGGTTGACAGCGACAGAAGAATCAAAGTCGTCCAAAGTAGCCAGTACCTCCTTTAGCAGTAAACCTAAGGTGTTCAAGCTTAAATCTGAAGTTTACTTCTTCAGATTCAGTCAAAGGATTTATACTGTCCGAATCTGAGATTTCACCCTCAGAAGCTACCGAGATATCCTCCTCCTCAGACTTATGAGGGAGGTCAACCTTTGCAGCAGCAGACAAGACAGATACCTTACCCTCTCTAGATTTCCTCTTGTGCTTCCCCATCACTGGAAAAGCAGATAAAGCCGCAGATACCACAGAAGATATCTGAGCGGCAAAATCTATTGGCAAATAAACTCCTTCAGAAGGCTGAGAGGAACTGCGGGGCACTGTATGTGAAGCCGTTGAGGCTTGGGACGTGAGAGGAGAAAGCTGTGGAACTGCCTGAACAGCATCATCCTGAGAGACAGGCTCAGAAACAAGTCATTTATCTTTGCATTTCAATGTCTTTTCTAAACATGAGGGGGGGGGAAATTGCATAGGCAAAACAATTTGGGCCTCTAGACACAAACATTTATCTATAGAAACCGACTCCTGTTCCATGTCCATAGCTGAAATAATTCCCCCAAATTATTAGAATGACACAAACCATGAAAATGACACCGTCACTTTTATTTTATATTCCTTTAGAGCGTACACGCACTCAAATTAATCCATTAAAACAAGAGAAACAAAATAAGCGCCTCTACACCTCAGACCGTCAGAGGTGTCCTACCTGAACCTTCAAAGTACACCAAAATTCAAACTGTCGTGAAACTGTCCCACCGATCGTCAAACGAGCCGTCACAGAGGAAGCCGACACAGTAATGACGCCCACATACAATAAGTGCCTGCACACTGCCCAAGTAAATCCTGTCTAAAAGTTTTAAACATGTCCTAAAAAAATACAAATGTCTTCTCAAGTGCAAGTCGCCAAGACCTAGAAGACAAAAGCACTTACCTGCAAATCCAGCTGTCGGCAGGAAGACCGCTCACAAGGCGTGAAAGGACACATACTCCTTACAGAGACCTGTAGAAAAAGAAAGAACAGAGTAACCAACTCTGGCTTTCTATAACTAGGGCAGCAAATATGTTAGAAAACAAAGCAAGGACCACCTCACCACTTTCTAACTGCTTAAAAGCCACCACTACTCTTACTCAAGAGAGATTGACGTAGACACAGCTAAACCCAAATCCTTGCTTGCAGGGAAAATTACCCGAAAAAGGCATAAATATCTTCAGGCACCCAACTTCACCTCCTCCATTGACAGAGGCACAGAGAATGACTGGGGGTTATGGGTAAGGGATGTGACATTTAACAGTTTTGCTGGGGTGCCATTTGCCTCCTCCTGCTGGCCAGGAGTGAATATACCACTAGTAATTGGAATGACGTTGTGGACTCTCCATGTCTTAGGAAAGAAAACTAGTTAACAATCGCCTAACCAACTTCCTGTCCTCCAACTCCTTGCTTGACCCCCTGCAATCTGGATTCCGCCCCACTCAACTGAGACTGCCCTTACCAAGGTTACTAAATAATCTTTCTGCTAAAAGTAATGGCCACTACTCTATACTTCTTATTTAACCTCTTAGCTGCATTCGACAGTTGACCAACCCCACCTCCTACAGACCCTTAGCTCTTTTGGCCTTTGACACTGCTCTTTCTTGGATTTACTCTTATCTTTCTCACAGGTCTTTTCTGTGTCAATTGCTGGTGACTTCTCTCCAATTTCTCTGTCTGTTGGAGTACCTCAAGGATCTGTTCTGGGTCCTCTACTCTTCTCCATTTATACTTCTTCACTTGGTAAACTTATCAACAGTTATGGCTTAAAATATCACCTTTATGCTGATGACACCCAGATCTACCCCTCTACCCCTGCTCTCTCTCTGTCCTCTCTCATGTCAGCGACTGCTTATCTGGTATTTCTTCCTGGATGGCCTCTCACCACTTAAAGATTAACATGTCCAAGACTGAGCTCCTTCTAATCCCCCTCTACCCTGACTTCTGACTTTTCTATCCCTGTCAACTGCTTCACCATTTCCCCAAGTCCGCTGCCTCGGAGTTGAGCTCGACTCAAATCTATCCTTCGTCCCCAACATCCAATCGCTTTCTTCATCCTGTCGCAACCACCTACGCAATATTTCAAAGATTCACCCTTTTCTGAGCGCTAACACCACAAAGCAAATAATCCACTCCCTTGTTATTTCCAGAGTTGACTACTGCAATAACCTACTTACCAGCACGCCCACTAAGATCAAAGAATGACTGGGCTCCTTGCATCTTCGACTATCACCTCTTCCCATGCTAGACTGCAAGACTTCTGTTGTGCAGCACCTACCCTCTGGAACACTCTCCCTTGTGCCGTCAGGCTTTGCCCTAATCGTTCTTCCTTTAAATGCTCCCTGAAGACTTTTTTTGTTCAGAGAAGCCTACCACCCAACTCAGTAATACATTAAATTTCACTTACCTAACATTTCCGTCATCTAACTCTGCATTAACATATTTCTCAATCTTGCAGTCATCACCTCCTATTTCTTAACCTCCTACCCCTCTAGATTGTAAATTAGCACGGAAATAGGGCCCTCAATTCCTCCTGTATGTGTTTGTAAAATTTTGTCTTGGCTCTTACAAGTTTGAAATCATTGTTTTATTTAAATGAATTGTACCCATGGACAGTGCTGCAGAATATGTTGGCGCTTCATTAAAAAAAATAAAAAAAAATATATAATAATAATAATAATAATAATAATAATAATAGTAGTAAAGACAAGTTAAAAGGGACAGTCTAGTCAAAATTAAACTTTCATGATTCAGATAGGGCATGCAATTTTAAACTTTCCAATTCAGTCTATCATCAAATTTCCTTTGTTCTCTTGGTATTCTTTGTTGAAATCTAAACCTAGGTAGGCTCATATTCCCATTCCTAAGCCACTGAAGGCCACCTCTTATCGAAATGCATTTTGACAGTTTTCACAGCTAGACCGTGCTAGTTCAAGTGTGCCTGTGGGCTATGTGAGTAAATTTGCTTACCTGACACCCACTACTGTGCTTAGCCAGCTGCAGAGTTTCTGCATTCAGTAGAGAGCCACTCCAGTACTGTTTAAAACAGCAGAAGATTTTCCATACGAGTACAACAAAGCCAATAAGGAGGAAGCAAGGGACCAGTACGTGCCACACCTCTGGCAGGCTAGTGACCAAAACTCCCACAGGAGAGTTACTTAAGATAGCCTTTGTGCTCTCCTACATTGCTCTCTTCATACAATAGTTATCTGAGGGACGTAATAGGTTTGAACTTAATCCAGAGAACTCCTCCTTCACAAAGGATCTGGAAACCTCACAATTTTTTTTTTCTGACAATTACAGTACACACATTTATATCTTAGAAATTGGAACAATAATTGAAGATCCAGGAAAGGATTAATATATACATTTATATGTAGAATAATTCAAAATGTAAAAAAGGGGAAAATGAATCACTATTTTCTTTCATGATTCAGACAGAGCATGCCATTTTAAACAACTTTCCATTTTACTTCTACCAAATTTGCTTCATTCTCTTAGTATGCTTTATCGAAGGACCAGCAATGCACTGCTGGGAGCTAGCTGAACACATTGGATGAGCCAATGACAAAAGACATGTGCAACCACCAATCAGCAGATAGTTTGCAGTAATGCTTTGTATGTATGCTTTTAAAAAAATTTAATTCAAGTCAAAATTAAACTTTCATGATTCAGATACAGCAGCAATTTTGAACAAGTTTCCAATTTACTTCTATTAACAAAATGTGCAGTGTCTTTTTATATTTACACTTTGAGTCACCAGCTCCTACAGAGAATGTGCAAGATTTCACAGAATATATGTATATGCATTTATAATTGGCTGATCTGTCACATGATACAGGGGGAGTGGAAATAGACATAACTGAAATTTGTCAGAGAAAAAAAAAAAATCTACTCATTTGAAGTTCAGACTAATTGCTATTGCATTGTCTTTTAATCATGCATTTGTTCATTATGCAAATCTACTGTATTTAATCGTCCTTTAATCAAAGAATGACAAGAGAACAATGCAAATTAGATAAGTAAATTGGAAAGCTATTTGCATGGTCTATCTGAATCATGAACAATTAAAGGGACAGTCAACACCAGAATTTTTGTTGTTTAAAAAGAAAGATAATCCCTTTATTACCCATTCCCCAGTTTTGCATAACCAACACAGTTATATTAATATACTTTTTACCTCTGTGATTACCTTGTATCTAAGCTTCTGCTGACAGCCCCCTTATTTCAATTCTTTTGACAGACATGCAGTTTAGCCAATCAGTGCTCAGTCCTAGGTCACTTTACGTGCATGAGCTCAATGTTATCTATATGAAACATGTGAACTAATGCCCTCTAGTGGTCAAAATGTATTCAGATTAGAGGCTGTCTTCAAGGACTAAGAAATTAGCATATGAACCTCCTAGTTTTAGCTTTCAACTAAGAATACCAAGAGAACAAAGCAAAATTGGTGATTAAAGTAAATTGGGAAGTTGTTTAAAATTGCATGCCCTATTTAAAACATGAAAGTTTTTTTTGGACTTGACTGTCCCTTTAATTTTGACTTTACTGTCCATTTAAAAGGACCGTCAACGTCAAAATTGTTAATGTTTAAAAACATAGATAATCCCTTTATTAACCCATTCTCCAGTTTGGCAGAACCAACACTTATATTAATATACTTTTTCCCCCGGTGATCACCTTGTATCTAAGCCTCTGTAGACCGCCCCCTTATTTCAGTTCTTTTGACACACTTGAATTTTAGCTAATCAGTGCCCTCTCATAAGTAACTCCACTGGAGTAAGCACAATAGTATCTATATGGCACACATGAACTAACGTCCTCTAGCTGTGAAAAACTGTCAAATGAATTGAGATAAGAGGTGGCCTTTAATGGCTTAGAAATTAGCATATAAGCCTATCTAGGTTTAGCTTTAAACTAAGAATACCAAGTGAACAAAACTTTCCAATTCACTTATATCACCAGATTTGCCATTTAAAATTGCATGCCCTCTCTGAATCCTGAAAGTATAATTTTAACTAGACTGTCCCTTTTTGGGTAAAAAAAAGTAATATTCTTGGAGCTGTGAATCCTCTGAAACCAGTATTAGTAAAGCTAGCATATAAAGTTACCTTGGCAACACCCACTCCTGTGAATCTTGCTTCTAACAACTCCTGGCGCCGTGGGTCCAGGCTATGCAACTCTTCCATCATCTCCACTAAGAAAATAAAATATACATATTACAAATAGGAATCCAGTTAAAGCAAATTAAGATGAGCAAGAGATGAACACATTTTTATTTGATGTCTAATACATACATAGGCCCAGTTCAACTCAAAGGGACAATACAATCTAAAAAGTGGTATTTCATATACATGATAGAAGTTAAAAGGGACATTAAACACTTTGAAACTGTTAAATTGCAAATACTTTATGAAATTACAGGAAAAGGGAGCAGTTTATGGGTTTTCACAATTTTGAGGTTTGGGAGTACACACAACCTTGACACATATCTGTTCCTAGCTGACCTCAGCAGGGATCAGATAACACAATGGAAAGTTATTTTTTCTTAATAAAAGCAAAGTTTTTTTTCATGTCCAACAAACAGCATGTGGGATATACTACCAGATGGACAAGACTATATCCCACGTTTATGATTTATGGTCTGACACCATCATATGAGAGAGTGAAAAAAATGACACTGGCTAGTTCTGTCTACTCCAGTATCCCATCTTGTAAGTCTTCAGAAAATAAGGCAAGTGGTGGGTGGAATTCGACTATTGGAAAACTGCTGCTGCAAAGAAGCAACATCTAGGTTGTTAATGTTGTGCAGAAAGCAGGAAAAAAAATTGTAGCTGCAAGGTGTTTTACTGTCCCTTTAACAAGGAAGGCCTGGAACTGGAGCTTATGGACCGACAGCTCACTGGTGGATAAGACACACGAACACTGTCTCCTCAGTACAGGAACAGCGGTTTAACGAATCAAAAAAGTTTATGCTTAGCTGTTAAATTCATTTCTTTTAAGATTGAGAGTCCACAAGCCATCACGTGTGGGATTATTCCCCTCCTGACCACTAGGAGGCCGCAAAAGACACAAAACACTAGAGCTGGAAATATTGCAGAGAAAGAAGTGCAAAACAAGTACTGAACGTGAACAAAGAGGACGGAGCTTGTGGACTCTGACCATCATGAAAGAAATGATTAATAAGATAAGCATACATTTTGTTTTCTTTCATCAGATGGTTAGAGTCCATGACATCACGTGTGGGAATACCCAAGCTGTGGAGTCCACAAGACCACCGTGAATAGGCGGGACAACAGTGAAGGCAGGACGTTACAATTCAGGCACTATGACCCGTAGAACTTTCCTGCCATAGGTAGCCTAAGAAGAAGCATAAACATCAAAATGATAAGTGAAAAAGTATACAAACAAGACTAAGTAGCTGACTTACAAATCTGATCAATAGAAGCCTCGTTATGCAAGGCCCAAGAAGTAGCCACTGCTCTAGTGGAATGAGCAGTAATGCATTCAGGGGGAGTTTCCCCCCACAACCAAATAAGACTTGCAAATTAAGGCTTTAAGCCAAGCTGTTACAGTAACAGCCTTAGCGTTCAGACCCTTTGGAGGCCAAGAAAAATGAACAAAAAGAGAAGAAAGTCTGAAATTTTTTGTGGCTTTCACATAACATTTAAAAGCTCTTACAAACTTCCACGTTTTGAAGAAGACTCTAGAATTCTTAGGAGCTGGACAAAAACAAGGAACCATAATTTCCTGATATAATTTGTGGATACCACCTTAGGAACAAAAGAATAGCCTTATTCTGATAGAAAAAAAAGTTCATAGGCTAAAGCTAAAAGTTCAGACTCTTCTAGTCGAAGAAATAGCTAGAAGAAAAAGTACCTTCCAAGATAAAAGCTGAATATCAAAACAATGCATTGGATTAAAAATATAAATTTATGCTTACCTGATAAATTATTTTACTTCTTGGTAGTGAGAGACCACAAAAAAAAACATTCATAACCTATGGGAAACACTTCACCTGGCCACCAGGAGGAGGCAAATACACCCCAGAGCATTAAATATCCTTCCAACTTCCCCTACCATCTCGGAAGTTGAAGCCGATAAGAAGGAAAATAAGATAGATAAAGAGGTGCAATAAGACTACCACCGCCGCTACACAATGTCAGGGCGGGTTTGTGGACTCTCACTGCCAAGAATGAAACAAAAATTATCATCAGGTAATCAAATATTTTCCTTCTAATGGGGGTGAAAGTTCACGAAAGCAATTCATAACCTATGAGAAACTAATAACCAAGTCCAAGAAAAATGAAGGAAGGGAAAGGAAGGGAAAGGTAGGGAAGGCAGTCCTAAGAACTAGGCACAACTGCTTGAAGAACCTTTTTCTCCAAAGGACGCCTCAGCAGCGGCAAAAACGTCATATCTGTAAAGTTTTGTGCAAGTATGGAATTAAGACCAAGTAGAAGCCTTACATAGCTGTTCAACTGAAGCCTCATTCTTGAAGGCCGAGGAAGAAGACACTGCAGGGTAGAATGTGCTGCAATCTGAGATGGAGGCTGCTGACCCAGTTTATATAAACCATGCGAATCAGACTTGGACTGGAACCAGAAGGATAGGGTAACAGCTGTGGCTTTCTGACCCTTGCGCTTACCAAAGTACAGAACAAGAAAGATGATTGACGAAACTCCTTAGTAGCATGAAGATAGAACTTTAAGGCTCTAACCACATCCAGATTATGTAAAAGTGTCTCCTTAGAGGAAGAAGGATCGGGAGAAAAAGACGGAACAACAATTTCCTGATTAATAATTTGAGTTGAGACAACCTTAGATAACCCCAACTTTGTCCAAAGTACAGCCTAATCCGAATAAAAAAAACAAAATAAGGCGAATCACACTGGGGAGCAGACAATTTCCAAGTAAGAAACTTAATATCAATACAATGCATAGGCTCAAACTGAGCCTGTTGAAGAAATCTAAGAAGATTAAGGCTCCATGGAGAGTGATAGGTTTGAAAACGGGTCAAAATCTAGCAATAACTTGAACAAACGACTGAACATCTGGCAAACGAGCCAACTTCTAATGCAACAAAACAGAAAGAGCAGAAATCTGACCTTTAAGAGAACTAGTCAACAGGCCCTTTTCTAAACCATCCGGTAGAAACTGAAGGATAAGCAGAGTATTCACCTTGTGCCAAGGAAACTAACTGTCCGCACAGCAATACTGATAAGCCCTCCACACCTTATGGTAAATACGTCTGGTAACAGGCTTTCTGTATCAATCATCGCCTCAGAGAAACCTCTCAAACAAAACTAAGCATTCAATCTCCAAGCAGTCAGTCTCGGAGAATCTAGATTTTGAAAGAACGGACCCTGAGCCAGAAGGTCCAGCCTCTGATGTAGCCGTCATGGAGGAGCAGACGACATTCTCACAAGATCTGCATACCTGGCCACGCAGGAGCTAACAGGATCTCTGGAATTCCCTCTTGGTTGACTCGAGCTATTACCCAAGGGAGCAGAACAACTGGAGAAAAAAGATACACTAGATTGAAATGCCAAGGAACTGCTAAAGCGTCCACCAACTACACCTGAGGATCCCTCTATCTTGACCCGTATATCGGCAGTTAGGCATTGAGACGGGAAGCCATCAGATCTATCTCCGGGCACCCCCACTTGTGGGTGATCTAACAAAAAACATCTCCATTCGCCGGAGTGCAGAGCCTGCCTGCTCCAAACCTAGAATGTGGACGGCTGATTTTTGGCATTGGTATGTCTCTGCCCATTGAAAGATTTGAGACACTTCTTGCATCGCCAGAGTACTGTGAGTTCTGCCCTGGTGATTGACATAGGCCACTGTAGTGATGTTGTCTGATTGAAATCTAATATAAAACGGATGGAACGCCAGGATCCCTGAGCTCTCAGAGAACCCCACACAGCACCGCAGCCTGTCAAACTTGCGTCTGCTAGAATTTCCCAGGATGGGCAAAGGAAACGCATGCCCTGGAGAATGGGCTCCAGAGACAGCAACCATTAGAGGGACTTTGAATCTACATAAATTTCCATTCCATTGTCTGAGCATACATAACTGTAGAGGTCTCAGATGAAAATGTGCAAAAGGAATAGCATCCGAAGCCACAACCATAAGACCTATAACCTCCATGCATTGAGCCACTGAAGGCCAAGGAGTGGATTGAAGAAGACGGCAAGCAGCCTGAAGCTTCTCCCTTCGTTGGTCTGTAAGATAAATACGCATGCTGATAGAATCTATGATGGTTCAGTCAACTCACTCTTGTGTTGGAGGAGAGAGAGAACCCTTTTCAATTTTTAACTTCCAACCATGCGTCTGAAGATACCAGAGTAACTTGTCCTTGTGAGCGGTCGCTTGAACAAAGATGTCGTCCAAGTATGGTGCCACAGCAATCCCCTGTAGCCTAACCACGGGAAAGAGAGCTCCTAGCACCTTTGTAAAGATCCTGGGAGCTGTAGCTAAACCAAATGGAAGAGCTATAAATTGGTAATTCTCGTCCAGGAAAGCAAAGATATTGATGATGATCTCAGTGAATCGGAATGTGAAGGAATGCATCCTTCAGATCTATGGTATTCATAAATTGACCCTCCTGCACAAGAGAAGAATGGACCTGATTTTGAATGAAAGTACACTCATGAATTTGTTGAGGCACTTCAGGTCTAAGATGGGATGATGTTTGGGAATGATGAAGAGGTTTCTCTTCCCCTCTCTGCCTGAGGCACTGGGACAATAACTCCCATAGATACCAGATCTTACACACAGCGTAGGAAGGCTGTTCTTTTATCATCGGTTTTACCCGGGACCCTTGAGAGGAGGAACCTGCCCCATGGAGGACGAGATCAGAAACCCATCTTGTATCCCTGAGATATCATTTCCAGGACCCAAGGATCCTTAATGGAAAGAGCCCAAGTTGCCTGAAATAGATAATCTACCCCCTACTTGACCTGAGCCCAGGTCGGGGGCTGCCCCTTCATGCTAACTTGGTGTCTGGGGTGGCTTTCTTGGGCTGTTTACTCTTGTTCAATGCCTTGATTGGCTTCCAGGTACCCCTGGCAATTGACAGGCTTACAGCGTCCCCTTGGTTCTAGCCTATTTATCCTGAGGCAGGGAGGCACCCTTTCCGCCAGTGACCAGTCCCGGCCAAATAAGGCTTATCCCTTAAAGGCCAAAGATAGTAACCTGGACTTGGAAACCATGTCTGCTGACCAAAATTTTAGCCAGAGCGCCCAACTAGCTAACACAGCAAAACCAGAGTTCTTGGAATTCAGATGCATTATTTGGATAATGGCATCACAAATGAAAGAATTAGCTGGCCTCAGGCCTGAATGCAGTCATAAATATCCTCTAAAAGGAGATTCTACCAAAATTAGTTAACATAAGTAGGCACACCAAAAGGTAGCAACCCCAGCCACCGCAGCAATAACTACAGCAGGCTGGAAGAGTAAGCCTCCTTGCAGGAAAACCTTCCTCAGATATCCCTCTAGTTTCCAATTCATGGGATACTTAAAGGATGTACTATCTTCCTGAGGGATAGTAGTGCGTTTAGCCAAGGTGGAAAAGGTTCCATCTACCTTAGGGACACAGTATTCCACACTTCAATATAGCTATCTGGAACCAGAAAAATCCTCTTAAAATTTGGGGAAGGAGAAAAAGGAACCCCAGGTTTTTCCCATTCCTTGGTTATAATGTCTGCAACCAACAAACGGTACTGGAAAAACCTCAGGGGTCTTTACTTCCAATTTTGGTACCAGCTTGTGCTCTGAGGGTTTAGATTCAGGTACACCTAGGATGTTTAAAACTTCTTAAAGCAAATATCTTAGGTGTTCAATTTTAAATCTAAAATTTATATTCTCCGAATCCCTTTCAGGTTCTCCAGAGGAGCTAGAGCATGAAAGTTTTCCCTCCGAGCTAGCCGAAGAATAGTCTACTTCAGAAAGCTGCATCTGGATGACCACCGCAGTTCCAACAGAACCAAGACTGAGACTAGCAGTGTTTAACCTTCCTTTTCCCTGCAACTGGCATAGCGCTCAGGGCAGCAGAAACCGCAGATTGTAATTGGGCTGCAAAATCATGAGGAAAAGGTCCAACCCCAGGATGTGGTTGAGAAAGAGTACGGCCTGTGTAGAAATAGGAACCGCCACGTAAGGCTGTAAAACTGGCATATCTGGGCATACTGTAGTCAGCGATTCTGCAGATATCCAGGAGTAGACGGAGGTGTCTGGGCCCCCGCGGGCGTCTGATTACCATGAACCCCTGAATGAGACTGCAGAACAGAAGTTAGGCGGGCATTACATAATTAAGCAGGAGGACATAATACAGTATTAAACTTGCAAAGCATGCACTTATTAGAATCAAATAAAGGAATAGAGCAAGTTTCCACCTGGCTAATTTCTACTATGGACTCATCCATAATGGTCTGTAGGGATAGGAGAAACCATAGGATCTAAAAGCACATGTTCATTTTTTACTGATATAGTAAGAAAAAAATCTCACAATTTTAAACTCCTACTCCCCTCAGAATGCACCATCTGAGGTATATCACCCCTCCCTAGCTTGGTCGGCACTGACAACACTGCAATACTTTTCTCCTGCTCCAGTAAGGGCTGCGTGGCGTCGACTGAACTAGGGAATAGAAGAACAGAAATGGCGCAAATAGTGTGCGTCACGAACATAGGGTCCGCCACACGCTGCCAAACTATGTGCTGAGGAAATCGGATTGAGCGTCTAAATCTGAGCTGCGTGACTGATAATGCAGTGAAAGTGCAAACCATACAGTAGCGGCGTGTACCGGTCCGTATTGCAAAACAGAGGACCCGGTATCACCTCCGCAGTTATACATGTACCCTAATTAGCTATTACTGTGTTAACACTGCCCTGCAAACAATAGTCTAGTGTATCACCAGCTTGACCACTGAGTTATAAAGATAGTGTTCTTCTCAAAATATCCCTGTGTTTATGTAAAGTAATATGAGCAAGTGTATGTCTGCCCCTGTTTCTACTCTACAGGCAACAAGCCATTTGAGGACAAAAGGTCTATGGACAGTTGACTTATCCATCTGCTATACTTTCAGCCAGCAGAATTTAGAAAGGAAAATCAGTGCAACTAGCCCTGTTTGCCAGAAAGGGAGCATAGTATAGTAACAATAGAAGGAGGCATAGGAACTTAACTGAGACCACCAGGAGCTAAAATAGACCAAAACTCTACTAAGATAATTATATGGCTTTGTACAACTACCCTGCCCTATCTTACAGGAAACAATCCATTGAGGACAATAAAATTCAGAATCTTCAGCAGAGCACCTCTCTGCCTACTTCCATGAAACAAGACAAAAGAACTACTGGGAGGGTTGGGGAAGTGGGTGGGAATATTTAATGCTCTGTTTTTGCCTCCTCCTGGTGGCCAGGTGAAGTATTTCCCATAGGTTATTGTTTCTGTGGACTCTCACTGCCATTAAAAATAAAGGAGGAGTTTGAAGAACCCTCAAAACCAGATTCAGATTCCAAGGAGGAGAAAGGAGAATTTTAGCAATCTTCTTATGCAACAAAACAGAACACAAAGAGCAGAAATCTGACCATTCAAAGAACCAGCTAAGCCTTTAGCTAAACCTTCCAGCAGGAAGAATTCCACTAGTAACTTTTGCAAAAAAAGTTTACCAATCCTTATGATAAATATGTCCTAATATGAATCAAGGTATCAACCTTGTCATAAAAACCTCTCAAACAGAATTAAGCGTTCAATTACCATGACAACAAAATCATATTTGAGATCTTGATAAAAAAAAAGTAGCTAGAGAGAGAAGATCCTTTCTTAAAGAAAGCCTCCAAGGTGGGAACAAGGGCATCTGCACCAGATCTGTAAACCAAATCCTCAAAGGCCACGACGGAGCAATTAGAATTGCTGAGACTTGTTCATGCTTGATTCTGGCTATCACCCAGGATAGCATCACAAATGAAGGAAGCATGTAAATCAGGTTGAATTACCAAGGGACCCACTAGGGCATCTATCAGACTTGCCAGAGGGTCCTAAAACCTGGCACAATACTGAGGCGGTTTGTGATTCAATTGGAGGCCATGAGATATATCTCCAGCAGACCGCAACACCTCACAATTTTGTCTAACACTTCCAGACCTTTCCTCTGGGTGAAGAGACTGGCGACATAAACAGAAGCAAATAGGTAGTATACAGCACACACATAGTTAACCTAGTAGAGTGGAAACAAAGCACAATCACTGATTAACACTTAAAAAAGGTAATACGTAAAAAAAACATAAGGCACTGTTCAAATAAGCGCTGAAAAAGTGTAAAAACAGTAAAAAGGCTTACACAGTATACAGCACATTAGCACAAAGGGTAAATAAAATGTGTACCCTAAATTTGAAGCCCAGCTCTGATAATCAGAGTGCCTTACCACCTCCACCGGTCCCGAGAGCCTTCCTACACACTGATAATGTTACATTTGCACAGGAAAGGATTAGAACACAGAAAGGGTGCCAAATAACGTGTTAAAGCTGATAACCCTTTGCGCACCTGTGTTACCGGTGAGCGCTAAAAGCTAAACCCAAAGGTAACAGACAAAAAAATAGTGCAAGTGAAACATAACGTACTAAGCAGTGTTCAGCACAGAAAATTTTGCCTGTCTGTTGGTATTATAAAATTAGGTGGGTGGGGGCAATGTAATAGTTTCTAATATTATAACTTTTTATGCCATCCAAAGCACAAATTGACAGTGGAAAGTAAAAATGATGTAATGATGATTTGTGCAATAAATATAAAAAACATAATTTATGTAAGAACTTACCTGATAAATTCATTTCTTTCATATTAGCAAGAGTCCATGAGCTAGTGACGTATGGGATATACATTCCTACCAGGAGGGGCAAAGTTTCCCAAACCTCAAAATGCCTATAAATACACCCCTCACCACACCCACAATTCAGTTTAACGAATAGCCAAGAAGTGGGGTGATAAAAAAGTGCGAAAGCATATAAAATAAGGAATTGGAATAATTGTGCTTTATACAAAATCATAACCACCACAAAAAAAGGGCGGGCCTCATGGACTCTTGCTAATATGAAAGAAATTAATTTATCAGGTAAGTTCTTACATAAATTATGTTTTCTTTCATGTAATTAGCAAGAGTCCATGAGCTAGTGACGTATGGGATAATGACTACCCAAGATGTGGATCTTTCCACACAAGAGTCACTAGAGAGGGAGGGATAAAATAAAGACAGCCAATTCCTGCTGAAAATAATCCACACCCAAAATAAAGTTTAACGAAAAACATAAGCAGAAGATTCAAACTGAAACCGCTGCCTGAAGTACTTTTCTACCAAAAACTGCTTCAGAAGAAGAAAATACATCAAAATGGTAGAATTTAGTAAAAGTATGCAAAGAGGACCAAGTTGCTGCTTTGCAGATCTGGTCAACCGAAGCTTCATTCCTAAACGCCCAGGAAGTAGAAACTGACCTAGTAGAATGAGCTGTAATTCTCTGAGGCGGAGTTTTACCCGACTCAACATAGGCAAGATGAATTAAAGATTTCAACCAAGATGCCAAAGAAATGGCAGAAGCTTTCTGGCCTTTTCTAGAACCGGAAAAGATAACAAATAGACTAGAAGTCTTACGAAAAGATTTCGTAGCTTCAACATAATATTTCAAAGCTCTAACAACATCCAAAGAATGCAACGATTTCTCCTTAGAATTCTTAGGATTAGGACATAATGAAGGAACCACAATTTCTCTACTAATGTTGTTGGAATTCACAACTTTAGGTAAAAATTCAAAAGAAGTTCGCAACACCGCCTTATCCTGATGAAAAATCAAAAAAGGAGACTCACAAGAAAGAGCAGATAATTCAGAAACTCTTCTGGCAGAAGAGATGGCCAAAAGGAACAAAACTTTCCAAGAAAGTAATTTAATGTCCAATGAATGCATAGGTTCAAACGGAGGAGCTTGAAGAGCTCCCAGAACCAAATTCAAACTCCAAGGAGGAGAAATTGACTTAATGACAGGTTTTATACGAACCAAAGCTTGTACAAAACAATGAATATCAGGAAGAATAGCAATCTTTCTGTGAAAAAGAACAGAAAGAGCAGAGATTTGTCCTTTCAAAGAACTTGCGGACAAACCCTTATCTAAACCATCCTGAAGGAACTGTAAAATTCTCGGTATTCTAAAAGAATGCCAGGAAAAATGATGAGAAAGACACCAAGAAATATAAGTCTTCCAGACTCTATAATATATCTCTCGAGATACAGATTTACGAGCCTGTAACATAGTGTTAATCACAGAGTCAGAGAAACCTCTTTGACCAAGAATCAAGCGTTCAATCTCCATACCTTTAAATTTAAGGATTTCAGATCCTGATGGAAAAAAGGACCTTGTGACAGAAGGTCTGGTCTTAACGGAAGAGTCCACGGTTGGCAAGAGGCCATCCGGACAAGATCCGCATACCAAAACCTGTGAGGCCATGCCGGAGCTACCAGCAGAACAAACGAGCATTCCTTCAGAATCTTGGAGATTACTCTTGGAAGAAGAACTAGAGGCGGAAAGATATAGGCAGGATGATACTTCCAAGGAAGTGATAAAGCATCCACTGCCTCCGCCTGAGGATCCCGGGATCTGGACAGATACCTGGGAAGTTTCTTGTTTAGATGGGACGCCATCAGATCTATTTCTGGAAGTTCCCACATTTGAACAATCTGAAGAAATACCTCTGGGTGAAGAGACCATTCGCCCGGATGCAACGTTTGGCGACTGAGATAATCCGCTTCCCAATTGTCTACACCTGGGATATGAACCGCAGAGATTAGACAGGAGCTGGATTCCGCCCAAACCAAAATTCAAGATACTTCTTTCATAGCCAGAAGACTGTGAGTCCCTCCTTGATGATTGATGTATGCCACAGTTGTGACATTGTCTGTCTGAAAACAAATGAACGATTCTCTCTTCAGAAGAGGCCAAAACTGAAGAGCTCTGAAAATTGCACGGAGTTCCAAAATATTGATCGGTAATCTCACCTCCTGAGATTCCCAAACTCCTTGTGCCGTCAGAGATCCCCACACAGCTCCCCAACCTGTGAGACTTGCATCTGTTGAAATTACAGTCCAGGTCGGAAGCACAAAAGAAGCCCCCTGAATTAAACGATGGTGATCTGTCCACCATGTTAGAGAGTGTCGAACAATCGGTTTTAAAGATATTAATTGAGATATCTTCGTGTAATCCTTGCACCATTGCTTCAGCATACAGAGCTGAAGAGGTCGCATGTGAAAACGAGCAAAGGGGATCGCGTCCGATGCAGCAGTCATAAGACCTAGAATTTCCATGCATAAGGCTACCGAAGGGAATGATTGTGACTGAAGGTTTCGACAAGCTGTAATCAACTTTAGACGTCTCTTGTCTGTTAAAGACAGAGTCATGGACACTGAATCCATCTGGAAACCCAGAAAGGTTACCCTTGTCTGAGGAATCAAAGAACTTTTTGGTAAATTGATCCTCCAACCATGATCTTGAAGAAACAACACAAGTCGATTCGTATGAGATTCTGCTAAATGTAAAGACTGAGCAAGTACCAAGATATCGTCCAAATAAGGAAATACCACAATACCCTGTTCTCTGATTACAGACAGCAGGGCACCGAGAACCTTTGTAAAAATTCTTGGAGCTGTAGCTAGGCCAAACGGCAGAGCCACAAACTGGTAATGCTTGTCCAGAAACGAGAATCTCAGGAACTGATAATGATCTGGATGAATCGGAATATGCAGATATGCATCCTGTAAATCTATTGTGGACATATAATTCCCTTGCAGAACAAAAGGTAAGATAGTCCTTACAGTTACCATCTTGAACGTTGGTATCCTTACATAACGATTCAATATTTTTAGATCCAGAACTGGTCTGAAAGAATTCTCCTTCTTTGGTACAATGAAGAGATTTGAATAAAACCCCATCCCCTGTTCCGGAACTGGAACTGGCATAATTACTCCAGTCAACTCTAGATCTGAAACACATTTCAGAAATGCTTGAGCTTTTACTGGATTTACTGGGACACGGGAAAGAAAAAATCTCTTTGCAGGAGGTCTCAACTTGAAACCAATTCTGTACCCTTCTGAAACAATGCTCTGAATCCAAAGATTGTGAACAGAATTGATCCAAATTTCCTTGAAAAAACGTAACCTGCCCCCTACCAGCTGAGCTGGAATGAGGGCCGCACCTTCATGTGGACTTAGAAGCAGGCTTTGCCTTTCTAGCTGGCTTGGATTTATTCCAGACTGGAGATGGTCTCCAAACTGAAACTGCTCCTGAGGATGAAGGATCAGGCTTTTGTTCTTTGTTGAAACGAAAGGAACGAAAACGATTATTAGCCCTGTTTTTACCTTTAGATTTTTTATCCTGTGGTAAAAAAGTTCCTTTCCCACCAGTAACAGTTGAAATAATGGAATCCAACTGAGAACCAAATAATTTGTTACCCTGGAAAGAAATGGAAAGTAAAGTTGATTTAGAAGCCATATCAGCATTCCAAGTTTTAAGCCATAAAGCTCTTCTAGCTAAAATAGCTAGAGACATAAACCTGACATCAACTCTGATAATATCAAAAATGGCATCACAGATAAAATTATTAGCATGCTAAAGAAGAATAATAATATCATGAGAATCACGATGTGTTACTTGTTGCGCTAAAGTTTCCAACCAAAAAGTTGAAGCTGCAGCAACATCAGCCAAAGATATAGCAGGTCTAAGAAGATTACCTGAACACAGATAAGCTTTTCTTAGAAAGGACTCAATTTTCCTATCTAGAGGATCCTTAAACGAAGTACCATCTGACGTAGGAATAGTAGTACGTTGAGCAAGGGTAGAAATAGCCCCATCAACTTTAGGGATCTTGTCCCAAAATTCTAATCTGTCAGACGGCACAGGATATAATTGCTTAAACCGTTTAGAAGGAGTAAATGAATTACCCAAATTATCCCATTCTTTGGAAATTACTACAGAAATAGCATTAGGAACAGGAAAAACTTCTGGAATAACCACAGGAGCTTTAAATACCTTATCTAAACGTTTAGAATTAGTATCAAGAGGACCAGAATCCTCTATTTCTAAAGCAATTAGTACTTCAAGTAAAGAACGAATAAATTCCATTTTAAATAAATATGAAGATTTATCAGCATCAACCTCTGAGACAGAATCCTCTGAACCAGAGGAATCATCAGAATCAGGATGATGTTCATTTAAAAATTCATCTGTAGGGAGAGAAGTTTTAAAAGATTTTTTACTTTTACTAGAAGGAGAAATAACAGACATAGCCTTCTTTATGGATTCAGAAACAAAATCTCTTATATTATCAGGAACATTCTGCACCTTAGATGTTGAAGGAACTGCAACAGGCAATGGTACTTTACTAAAGGAAATATTATCTGCTTTAACAAGTTTGTCATGACAATCAATACAAACAACAGCTGGAGGAATAGCTACCAAAAGTTTACAGCAGATACACTTAGCTTTGGTAGATTCAGCACTTGACAGCGATTTTCCTGTAGTATCTTCTGACTCAGATGCAACGTGAGACATCTTGCAATATGTAAGAGAAAAAACAACATATATATAAAGCAAAATTGATCAAATTCCTTAAATGACAGTTTCAGGAATGGGAAAAAATGCCAAAGAACAAGCTTCTAGCAACCAGAAGCAATAAAAAATGAAACTTAAATAATGTGGAGACAAAAGTGACGCCCATATTTTTTCGCGCCAAATAAGACGCCCACATTATTTGGGGCCTAAATGCTTTTTGGAGCCAAAAATGACGCCACATCCGGAACGCCGACATTTTTGGCACAAAATAACGTCAAAAAAATGACGCAACTTCCGGCGACACGTATGACGCCGGAAACGGAAATAGAATTTTTGCGCCAAAAAAGTCCGCGCCAAGAATGACGCAATAAAATGAAGCATTTTCAGCCCCCGCGAGCCTAACAGCCCACAGGGAAAAAGTCAAATTTTAAGGTAAGAAAAATGCATTATCCCAAATATGAAACTGACTGTCTGAAAATAAGGAAAGTTGAACATTCTGAGTCAAGGCAAATAAATGTTTGAATACATATATTTAGAACTTTATAAACAAAGTGCCCAACCATAGCTAGGAGTGTCACAGAAAATAAGACTTACTTACCCCAGGACACTCATCTACATATAGCAGATAGCCAAACCAGTACTGAAACGAGAATCAGCAGAGGTAATGGTATATATAAGAGTATATCGTCGATCTGAAAAGGGAGGTAAGAGATGAATCTCTACGACCGATAACAGAGAACCTATGAAATAGACCCCTTAGAAGGAGATCACTGCATTTAAATAGGCAATACTCTCCTCACATCCCTCTGACATTCACTGCACGCTGAGAGGAAAACCGGGCTCCAACTTGCTGCGGAGCGCATATCAACGTAGAATCTAGCACAAACTTACTTCACCACCTCCATCGGAGGCAAAGTTTGTAAAACTGAATTGTGGGTGTGGTGAGGGGTGTATTTATAGGCATTTTGAGGTTTGGGAAACTTTGCCCCTCCTGGTAGGAATGTATATCCCATACGTCACTAGCTCATGGACTCTTGCTAATTACATGAAAGAAAAGTGTTATTAGCTAACTTTAGCTTAATATTGGCTAACATTGTAGCCCAGTAGTCAGTAAAATCATTCAGGTGGTACACCCAAGTCTGCATAGCTAATAAGCTAAATCTGAGCGAGAGCTAAGCTGGCTAATTTAAAGCAACAGTAACCTCACAAAAAGTTTTTCAAAAGTGCCTAAAAAAGTGCTAGAAAAGGCTTGTATAAGGTGGATGATGTATAATATACATCGCAAGGCAATGTATACATTCATACTAAATGCTGGTGGGCTTGTAAGGTGCAGGTACTTACAAATCAGCACCTCCGTCCACTAAGCTTACCGGAGGCTGCATCAACTTGTTTCCAGCAAATGAGCCCATCCTAAGCAGTGAAAGCACAATGAAACTTAATTAGTTAAATCATCTACAACCCAGGGGATTTGTGGATAAGTCAACATTTCACCACCTGGTGAGGGCTGTGTATCCACAAGGAGCAGCTAACTGTAGACCAGGGGATTTGGAGGCCTGCAAAATTTCTTACTAAGAAAAGACCTTTCGCTGCCTGGCCGATGACTCGTTTGCCCCACTGAACGACAGGTTACTGCGAGGAGGATGCGGGCCTCAGATTGGTTAGAGCATCTACTTTCAAACAATGAATATATCTTGCACTTCACTCCTCAGTGAGGCAAAAGGAAATGACTGAGGGTCATAGGAAGTGGGAGGAATTTAAAGCTCTAGTGTGTTGGGGTGTCTTATTTACTCCAAGTGGTAAGGAGGGGAATATTCCCACACGTGAAGGCTCATGGTTTTATCCTCTGAAAGAAAACATCCCTTGCCTTTAGATTCATCATTGTCAGCCTCCAATTGCTGTGCGTTTTTATTTTTGTATAAATATACATGAACACTAACATAAACTCACTACTTTGATATTAAACCCAAAAATGTTCTTTTGTGATTCAAACAGAGCATACAATTTTGAAATGGTTTCCAATTTACTTCTATCATCAAATTTGCTTTGTTCTCATAGTATTCTTTGTTGAGGAGATAGCTAAGTAGGGGTCTGGACCACTACCTACATGGCAAGAAATAGTGCTGCCACATAATGCCCTTGCAAATGGATAAAGTACTTGCAAAACTGCTGCCATTTAGTGCTCCAGACATGTACCTGTTCCTGTGCTTATGTCCCTGCTCTTCAAAAAAAAAAAAAAAAAATACCAAGAGAACGAAGAAAATTTTATAATAGTGCATGAAATTTTAAATAACTTTTTAATTTACTATCTGAATCATAAAATAAAGATTTTGGGGTTTCATTTCATTTAATCTAGCCTACTCAAAAGGAGATTGAGACTGATTAATTGTTTTGGGAAACTTTTTCCCCCTAATAAACCAACCGGAAACTTCCACAAAAACAGAACATCAAGTCATAACGATCAGGTTAATTTACAGCCCCCTGCTAGCGGCCAGCATTGCACAAGCAATTCACCAGAGCAATTTGATAGTATTAACCCCTTAAGGACCAACGACGTACCCTGTATGTCGCTGGCCTTTTTTTGGGACTTGATTGTTTTATAGCACGGTCTTGCCACCAGCGTTGAGACTGCTCTATTCCACAAAGCCTGCTGGAGGGAGGGCATTAATAGCGTTTTCTTGCTAGACTTGTGCTATTATGTCCTGAAAAACCCCTTAACGACCAGTGACATACAGGGTACATTGTGGTCATTAAGGGGTTAAAATAAACCACAGTTTAATGGCAAATAAAATTCAGATGTCAACCAATTGACGGACACATAAAACAATAAAATGCAACACATTTCTCAGACTGCTGTCTGTTTCATCAGGCTTCTGTTCACAAAATGAGAGCTCTGGCTTCTAAATATAACAAAGGACCAATCCCTGTCTACTATTTTCAAACACACCCTTCAGGTGTGAGTGAGCTTAATTAGTCCCATTCAAACTGATGGGGGTGTAGTCAACCTATTTCTAAAACTCTGACTTCAAGTCAAACCCTAATACACAATAATTACTGATACTTGTATATATGCATTGTTCAATTACAACTTTAAAATATTACCCAAATGGGAGTATCATGTCAGCACAGTATATTTTATATTACATATATGACCCATACAACTACTTCTGTTTATATCCAAATTACATTTTCTGTGTTTAAAAGTAATTCTAAGATGTCCTATTGATGTTAAAGGGACATAACACTCATATGCTAAATCACTTGAAACTGATGCAGTATAACTGTAAAAAGCTGACAGGAAAATATCACCTGAGCATCTCTATGTAAAAATGGAAGATATTTTACACCTCACAATTTCCTCAGCTCAGCAGAGTAAGTTCTGTGTAAAAATTTATACTCAGCTGCAGGTAAAAAAAATAAAAATGAAGAAATGAACAGCAGCCAATCAGCATCAGCAGTGCTGAGGTCATGAACTCTTACTGTGATCTCATGAGATTTGACTTAACTCTCATGAGATTTCATTGTAACCTTCCCTAATCTGATAAGGGAAATAATATGAGAGTGCAGGAGGCTCATCCTTTCAGCTGTCCTAGGACAGACACACTAATATGCTGCTTACATTACAATGGGATGTGGCTACTGAGGAACCTTTGAGGTAAAATATCTTTCTTTTTTACATAGAGATGCTCAGGTGATATTTTCTAGTCAGCTTTTTACAGCTATGCTGCATCACTTTCAAGTGTTTAAACATTTGGGTATTATGGCCCTTTAATTATTATGCTTATATCAAATCGCCTTTTCTTACATTTTGATTGTGATAAACATTGTCTATCCCAGATTGCTGGATAAAAAATCCATATGAATACATTTCACATCAAATTTGTAAAATGAAAAGGATCCTTTACCCACCAATGCGTTTATTTAGACCAGTTTAAGAGCAGATCCGCTTATCACAGATTTATAAGTTGCAATGTATGATTTTCACTTCTTCAAAACATATCCATCATGATACTTTATACAGGATGTTTAATATATAACAATACATTGGAGTACCTTAATGTTCTATGAATGATTTATGCAGTGGCATTTCCGGGTTGCCTCTAGTGACACACGGAAAATAGTTTTGTATACGTCACCTCAAACAGAGAGAAGGCCTATTAGGACTAATGCTGTCAAATTACAACTAAAACACGTGAGTCGTCAGCGACCGCCACTTCCATAGAGAGCCCATGTCCATTGATGTTAAAGTAACTTGCTAATTGTGCGTTTTAGGTTATATATTACTCACATGTAGTGCGCTAAAAACTCCTAAATGTAATAGACCATTAGGATTCAGTGTGACTATCTGCTAGAGGACAAAAAATAATAAAACCATCTCCATCTAGCTCATCAACAATGCTCAAAATCTGATCGGTGTAAAAAATTTGAAATAACCCTAAGTGGTATTATGTGCAACTCAGCTTAAGCTGTTTATAAGAATGATCCTAAGGTGTATACTTAGGATGAACGTGTGTGTATTTTTATTAACGTTAAGTGGTTGGATGTTTATATTGAGGTAAAAGTCCTATTATGTGCTACATATGAAACTATGTGCTAACGTGTGGTGAGGTAATATAATAATTGTGAACCTTTCTAATATGGTGCCAATACAAGCTAATGATGAATGTAACCTATAATATTAATAATCTAATAGAAATGTGTAGTGAATTATAAAAACAAAATGAATTTTGGTGTATATAAATATGTGTGTAATTAAATTAGTGTATCAAATGGGGGCTTATAGATATCAAATATAGCCATGTCTATCTAAATATATAAAGGATGGTGATAGTTACATGAGATATATATATATATATATATATATATATATATATATATATATATATATATATATAGATATATAGATAGATATATATACATACATACATACATATACACACTAGGGCTGCAACTAACGATTATTTTCATAATCGATAAATTGGCCGATTATTTTTTCGATTAATCGACTTATCGGATAAAAAGAGAATCAATAATAGTTTTCTATGTTTTAAATACAATCCACATAATGAGTGTTATATACTTCAGACTAAAACTTTACATTAACACAACTGTTTCTTCAATTTTTAAGCAGCAGAGCACAGTTATATAATTAAACAAAACCACAAACTGTTTGAAAAGAGGTAGAACTAGAAAGAGTTAGACTATCACTGTTAATAACATTCTGTTCACTCTTTAAGAAACTTTGCATTGAAATGCAAAAATCTCAACATGTCCACATGCTTCTGGCTAAATCTGGTTCTCTGTTTGCAGCTATATTTCCTGCAGCAGAGAAAAGGCTGTTGAGGTGTATAAGTAGGGTTTTGCCAATTTCACCAAAGTGGGATATTTATCTTTGTTAGCTCTTCACCAATGCTAAGTGTTTTCTACCTTGGCAAGGGGCCTCTCAATAAAGTAACCCTTGACTTCATTCTAACATAAAAATATCTTGAATATCTATATACAATGGTAAATAACCAGCTATAAGGTTAGGGGAAATATCTAGTCCGCTCTAAAAATAACAGATATATACTTATAAAGGTTGAATCTGGTACATATCACAATTTATTAAAAATATAAAAAAACAATAAAAAACTAAATCAAAAGCGCTAAGGACTGTATATCAATAACAGGACAAAGCCTTACACATTTATTTATACAGTACATATAATCAACAATAGCAAGCAATCTGCTAATAATTGTGCAAACAGATAATAGGGCACATCAATTTAAATAACACCCATTAATCTAGGGGCAAGGTGTAAACAACAAGCTTGGCACTATATCATGAAAAGCATAGTTCCAAATCGCCTGATTTAATATAAACAATCCAAATGATGACTATTATATCTGGGTTGCACATAAGCCAAGGGGTAGTTGTAAACTTATACTGTCCTGAAAAAGTGAAGACGTCTGTAGACGTCCTTTAGGCTAAGGACATAACCATAAAACAAAATACCATGTGCAGGAGCTCATTAGAGTGAAGCAGCTGGTGCTGTGCACAGACCGATTAATCGATTATGAGATTCGTTGACAACTATTTTCATAATCAACATAATACCATAAATTCCCTTAATATGTGTAGCCAACTGATCTCAATATGTCTGATACTAACACCTATTATTAAATGTGTGGCTAACTTAATTCTGTCTCTATTGATAAGGTTACCTATAATAGCCAGTGTGGTATGCAAGGATAAAGATGACATGATAAACTCCCAGCTGGTATACAATATATTAAAGGGCACGAAAATAATACAGATAATTAAAAAGCAGCCATATCTATGTTTTTGTTTAACTCTGCTGGAAAAAGGGTATCGAATTTATAAATCCAGTAGGTTTCCCTTAGGCATAGGCTCTTAAACCTATTGATGCCCTGTTTAAAAGGAATCTTTTACAGAGGGGTAATCCGAAAACAGAATTTATGTTTACCTGATAAATTACTTTCTCCAACGGTGTGTCCGGTCCACGGCGTCATCCTTACTTGTGGGATATTCTCTTCCCCAACAGGAAATGGCAAAGAGCCCAGCAAAGCTGGTCACATGATCCCTCCTAGGCTCCGCCTTCCCCAGTCATTCGACCGACGTAAAGGAGGAATATTTGCATAGGAGAAATCATATGATACCGTGGTGACTGTAGTTAGAGAAATTAAATCATCAGACCTGATTAAAAAAACAGGGCGGGCCGTGGACCGGACACACCGTTGGAGAAAGTAATTTATCAGGTAAACATAAATTCTGTTTTCTCCAACATAGGTGTGTCCGGTCCACGGCGTCATCCTTACTTGTGGGAACCAATACCAAAGCTTTAGGACACGGATGATGGGAGGGAGCAAATCAGGTCACCTAGATGGAAGGCACCACGGTTTGCAAAACCTTTCTCCCAAAAATAGCCTCAGAAGAAGCAAAAGTATCAAATTTGTAAAATTTGGTAAAAGTGTGCAGTGAAGACCAAGTCGCTGCCTTACATATCTGATCAACAGAAGCCTCGTTCTTGAAGGCCCATGTGGAAGCCACAGCCCTAGTGGAATGAGCTGTGATTCTTTCAGGAGGCTGCCGTCCGGCAGTCTCATAAGCCAATCTGATGATGCTTTTAAGCCAAAAAGAGAGAGAGGTAGAAGTTGCTTTTTGACCTCTCCTTTTACCAGAATAAACAACAAACAAGGAAGATGTTTGTCTGAAATCCTTTGTAGCCTCTAAATAGAATTTTAGAGCACGAACTACATCCAAATTGTGCAACAAACGTTCCTTCTTTGAAACTGGATTCGGACACAAAGGCGGCACAACTATCTCCTGGTTAATATTTTTGTTAGAAACAACTTTCGGAAGAAAACCAGGTTTAGTACGCAAAACCACCTTATCTGCATGGAACACCAGATAAGGAGGAGAACACTGCAGAGCAGATAACTCTTCTAGCAGAAGAAATTGCAACCAAAAACAAAACTTTCCAAGATAATAATTTAATATCTACGGAATGTAAGGGTTCAAACGGAACCCCTTGAAGAACTGAAAGAACTAAATTGAGACTCCAAGGAGGAGTCAAAGGTTTGTAAACAGGCTTGATTCTAACCAGAGCCTGAACAAAAGCTTGAACATCTGGCACAGCCGCCAGCTTTTTGTGAAGTAAAACAGATAAGCAGAAATCTGTCCCTTCAAAGAACTTGCAGATAATCCTTTCTCCAAACCCTCTTGTAGAAAGGATAGAATTTTAGGAATTTTTACCCTGTTCCATGGGAATCCTTTAGATTCGCACCAACAGATATATTTCTTCCATACTTTATGGTAAATTTTTCTAGTTACAGGCTTTCTAGCCTGAATAAGAGTATCAATGACAGAATCTGAGAACCCACGCTTTGATAAAATCAAGCGTTCAATCTCCAAGCAGTCAGTTGGAGTGATGCCAGATTCGGATGTTCGAACGGACCTTGAACAAGAAGGTCCCGTCTCAAAGGTAGCTTCCATGGTGGAGCCGATGACATATTCACCAGGTCTGCATACCAAGTTCTGCGTGGCCACGCAGGAGCTATCAAGATCACCGAAGCCCTCTCTTGATTGATCCTGGCTACCAGCCTGGGAATGAGAGGAAACGGTGGGAACACATAAGCTAGGTTGAAGGTCCAGGGCGCTACTAGTGCATCTACTAGAGTTGCCTTGGGATCCCTGGATCTGGACCCGTAGCAAGAAACCTTGAAGTTCTGCCGAGACGCCATCAGATCCATGTCTGGAATGCCCCATAATTGAGTTATTTGGGCAAAGATTTCCGGATGGAGTTCCCACTCCCCCGGATGAAATGTCTGACGACTCAGAAAATCCGCTTCCCAATTTTCCACTCCTGGGATGTGGATTGCAGACAAGTGGCAGGAGTGAAGCTCCGCCCATTGAATTACTTTGGTCACTTCTTCCATCGCCAGGGAACTCCTTGTTCCCCCCTGATGGTTGATATATGCAACAGTCGTCATGTTGTCTGATTGAAACCTTATGAATTTGGCCTTTGCTAGTTGAGGCCAAGCCTTGAGAGCATTGAATATCGCTCTCAGTTCCAGAATGTTTATCGGGAGAAGAGATTCTTCCCGAGACCATAGACCCTGAGCCTTCAGGTGATTCCAGACCGCGCCCCAGCCCACCAGGCTGGCGTCGGTCGTTACAATGACCCACTCTGGTCTTCTGAAGCTCATCCCTTGGGACAGGTTGTCCAGGGTGAGCCACCAACCGAGTGAATCTCTGGTCCTCTGATCTACTTGGATCGTCGGGGACAAATCTGTATAATCCCCATTCCACTGTCTGAGCATGCACAGTTGTAATGGTCTTAGATGAATTCGCGCAAAAGGAACTATGTCCATTGCCGCAACCATCAAACCTATTACTTCCATGCACTGCGCTATGGAAGGAAGAAGAACAGAATGAAGTACTTGACAAGAGCTTAGAAGTTTTGATTTTCTGGCTTCTGTCAGAAAAATCTTCATTTCCAAGGAGTCTATTATTGTTCCCAAGAAGGGAACTCTTGTTGACGGGAATAGAGAACTTTTTTCTACGTTCACTTTCCACCCGTGAGATCTGAGAAAGGCTAGGACAATGTCCGTATGAGCCTTTGCTTGTGGTAGAGACGACGCTTGAATCAGTATGTCGTCCAAGTAGGGTACTACTGCAATGCACCTTGGCCTTAGCACCGCTAGAAGGGACCCTAGTACCTTTGTGAAAATTCTTGGAGCAGTGGCTAGTCCGAATGGAAGTGCCACAAACTGGTAATGCTTGTCCAGAAAGGCGAATCTTAGGAACCGATGATGTTCCTTGTGGATAGGAATATGTAGATACGCATCCTTTAAATCCACCGTGGTCATGAATTGACCTTCCTGGATGGTAGGAAGAATTGTCCGAATGGTTTCCATCTTGAACGATGGGACCTTGAGAAATTTGTTTAGGATCTTGAGATCCAAAATTGGCCTGAAAGTTCCCTCTTTTTTGGGAACTATGAACAGATTGGAGTAAAACCCCATCCCTTGTTCTCCTAATGGAACAGGATGAATCACTCCCATTTTTAACAGGTCTTCTACACAATGTAAGAATGCCTGTCTTTTTATTTGGTCTGAAGACAATTGAGACCTGTGGAACCTTCCCCTTGGGGGTAGTTCCTTGAATTCCAGGAGATAACCTTGAGAAACTATTTCTAGCGCCCAAGGATCCTGAACATCTCTTGCCCAAGCCTGAGCGAAGAGAGAGAGTCTGCCCCCCACCAGATCCGGTCCCGGATCGGGGGCCAGCATCTCATGCTGTCTTGGTAGCGGTAGCGGGCTTCTTGGCCTGCTTACCTTTGTTCCAGCCTTGCATCGGTCTCCAGGCTGGCTTGGTTTGAGAAGAATTACCCTCTTGCTTAGAGGATGTAGAATTTGAGGCCGGTCCGTTTCTGCGAAAGGGACGAAAATTTGTTTTATTTTTAGCCTTAAAAGACCTATCCTGAGGAAGGGCGTGGCCCTTTCCCCCAGTGATGTCTGAAAACATAATTTATGCTTACCTGATAAATTCCTTTCTTCTGTTGTGTGATCAGTCCACGGGTCATCATTACTTCTGGGATATAACTCCTCCCCAACAGGAAATGCAAGAGGATTCACCCAGCAGAGCTGCATATAGCTCCTCCCCTCTACGTCAGTCCCAGTCATTCGACCAAGAAACAACGAGAAAGGAGTAACCAAGGGTGAAGTGGTGACTGGAGTATAATTTAAAAGATATTTACCTGCCTTAAAACAGGGCGGGCCGTGGACTGATCACACAACAGAAGAAAGGAATTTATCAGGTAAGCATAAATTATGTTTTCTTCTGTTATGTGTGATCAGTCCACGGGTCATCATTACTTCTGGGATACCAATACCAAAGCAAAAGTACACGGATGACGGGAGGGATAGGCAGGCTCATTATACAGAAGGAACCACTGCCTGAAGAACCTTTCTCCCAAAAATAGCCTCCGAAGAAGCAAAAGTGTCAAATTTGTAAAATTTGGAAAAAGTATGAAGCGAAGACCAAGTTGCAGCCTTGCAAATCTGTTCAACAGAGGCCTCATTCTTAAAGGCCCAAGTGGAAGCCACAGCTCTAGTGGAGTGAGCTGTAATTCTTTCAGGAGGCTGCTGTCCAGCAGTCTCATAGGCTAAACGTATTATGCTACGAAGCCAAAAAGAGAGAGAGGTAGCAGAAGCTTTTTGACCTCTCCTCTGTCCAGAGTAAACGACAAACAAGGAAGAAGTTTGGCGAAAATCTTTAGTTGCCTGCAAGTAGAACTTGAGGGCACGAACTACATCCAGATTGTGTAAAAGACGTTCCTTCTTTGAAGAAGGATTTGGACACAAGGATGGGACAACAATCTCTTGATTGATGTTCCTGTTAGTGACTACCTTAGGTAAGAACCCAGGTTTAGTACGCAGAACTACCTTGTCTGAGTGAAAAATCAGATAAGGGGAATCACAATGTAAGGCTGATAACTCAGAGACTCTTCGAGCCGAGGAAATAGCCATTAAAAACAGAACTTTCCAAGATAACATTTTTATATCGATGGAATGAAGGGGTTCAAACGGAACACCCTGTAAAACGTTAAGAACTAAGTTTAAACTCCATGGTGGAGCAACAGCTTTAAACACAGGCTTGATCCTAGCTAAAGCCTGACAAAAGGACTGGACGTCTGGATTTTCTGACAGACGTCTGTGTAACAAGATAGACAGAGCTGAAATCTGTCCCTTTAATGAACTAGCTGATAAACCCTTTTCTAAACCTTCTTGTAGAAAAGACAATATCCTAGCGATCCTAACCTTACTCCAGGAGTAACCTTTGGATTCGCACCAGTATAGGTATTTCCGCCATATTTTATGGTAAATCCTTCTGGTAACAGGCTTCCTAGCCTGAATCAGGGTATCAATAACCGACTCAGAAAAACCACGTTTTGATAAAATCAAGCGTTCAATTTCCAAGCAGTCAGCTTCAGAGAAGTTAGATTTTGATGTTTGAATGGACCCTGTATCAGAAGGTCCTGTCTTAGAGGTAGAGACCAAGGCGGACAGGATGACATGTCCACTAGATCTGCATACCAAGTCCTGCGTGGCCAAGCAGGTGCTATTAGAATTACTGATGCTCTCTCCTGTTTGATTTTGGCAATCAATCGAGGAAGCAGCGGGAAGGGTGGAAACACATAAGCCATCCTGAAGTTCCAAGGTGCTGTCAAAGCATCTATCAGAACTGCTCCCGGATCCCTGGATCTGGACCCGTAGCGAGGAAGTTTGGCGTTCTGGCGAGACGCCATGAGATCTATCTCTGGTTTGCCCCAACGTCGAAGTATTTGGGCAAAGACCTCCGGATGAAGTTCCCACTCCCCCGGATGAAGAGTCTGGCGACTCAAGAAATCCGCCTCCCAGTTCTCCACTCCCGGGATGTGGATTGCTGACAGGTGGCAAGAGTGAGACTCTGCCCAGCGAATTATCTTTGATACTTCCATCATTGCTAGGGAGCTTCTTGTCCCTCCCTGATGGTTGATGTAAGCTACAGTCGTGATGTTGTCCGACTGAAACCTGATGAACCCCCGAGTTATTAACTGGGGCCAAGCCAGAAGGGCATTGAGAACTGCTCTCAATTCCAGAATGTTTATTGGAAGGAGACTCTCCTCCTGATTCCATAGTCCCTGAGCCTTCAGAGAATTCCAGACAGCGCCCCAACCTAGTAGGCTGGCGTCTGTTGTTACAATTGTCCAGTCTGGCCTGCTGAATGGCATCCCCCTGGACAGGTGTGGCCGATGAAGCCACCATAGAAGAGAATTTCTGGTCTCTTGATTCAGATTCAGAGTAGGGGACAAATCTGAGTAATCCCCATTCCACTGACTCAGCATGCATAATTGCAGCGGTCTGAGGTGTAGGCGTGCAAAAGGTACTATGTCCATTGCCGCTACCATTAAGCCGATCACCTCCATGCATTGAGCTACTGACGGGTGTTGAATGGAATGAAGGACGCGGCATGCATTTTGAAGTTTTGTTAACCTGTCTTCTGTCAGGTAAATCTTCATTTCTACAGAATCTATAAGAGTCCCCAAGAATGGAACTCTTGTGAGAGGAAAGAGAGAACTCTTCTTTTCGTTCACTTTCCATCCATGCGACCTTAGAAATGCCAGAACTAACTCTGTATGAGACTTGGCAGTTTGAAAGCTTGAAGCTTGTATTAGAATGTCGTCTAGGTACGGAGGTACCGAAATCCCTCGCGGTCTTAGTACCGCTAGAAGGGCACCCAGAACCTTTGTGAAGATTCTTGGAGCCGTAGCCAATCCGAATGGAAGAGCTACAAACTGGTAGTGCCTGTCTAAGAAGGCAAACCTTAGATACCGGTGATGATCTTTGTGGATCGGTATGTGAAGGTAAGCATCCTTTAAATCCACTGTGGTCATGTACTGACCCTCTTGGATCATGGGTAAGATTGTCCGAATAGTTTCCATTTTGAACGATGGAACTCTTAGGAATTTGTTTAGAGTCTTTAAATCTAAGATTGGCCTGAAAGTTCCCTCTTTTTTGGGAACCACAAACAGGTTTGAGTAGAACCCTTGTCCTTGTTCCGACCACGGAACCGGATGGATCACTCCCATTGTTAACAGATCTTGTACGCAGCGTAGAAACGCTTCTTTCTTTATCTGGTTTGTTGACAACCTTGACAGATGAAATCTCCCTCTTGGGGGAGATAATTTGAAGTCTAGAAGGTATCCCTGAGATATGATCTCTAGTGCCCAGGGATCCTGAACATCTCTTGCCCAGGCCTGGGCGAAGAGAGAGAGTCTGCCCCCTACTAGATCCGGTCCCGGATCGGGGGCTCTCGGTTCATGCTGTCTTTGGGGCAGCAGCAGGTTTCCTGGCCTGCTTGCTTTTGTTCCAGGACTGGTTAGGCTTCCAGCCTTGCCTGTAACGAGCAACAGCTCCTTCCTGTTTTGGTGCAGTGGAGGTTGATGCTGCTCCTGTTTTGAAATTCCGAAAGGGACGAAAATTAGACTGTCTAGCCTTAGCTTTGGCCTTGTCTTGAGGTAGGGCGTGGCCCTTACCTCCCGTAATGTCAGCGATAATTTCTTTCAAACCGGGCCCGAATAAGGACTGCCCCTTGAAAGGTATATTAAGTAATTTGGACTTAGAAGTAACATCAGCTGACCAGGATTTTAGCCACAGTGCCCTGCGTGCCTGTATGGCGAATCCTGAGTTCTTAGCCGTAAGTTTGGTTAAATGTACTACGGCCTCCGAAATGAAAGAATTAGCTAGTTTAAGGACTCTAAGCCTGTCCGTAATGTCGTCTAGCGTAGAGGAACTAAGGTTCTCTTCAAGCGACTCAATCCAAAATGCTGCCGCAGCCGTAATCGGCGCGATACAAGCAAGGGGTTGCAATATAAAACCTTGTTGAACAAACATTTTCTTAAGGTAACCCTCTAATTTTTTATCCATTGGATCTGAGAAAGCACAGCTATCCTCCACCGGGATAGTGGTACGCTTAGCTAAAGTAGAAACTGCTCCCTCCACCTTGGGGACCGTTTGCCATAAGTCCCGAGTGGTGGCGTCTATTGGAAACATCTTTCTAAATATTGGAGGGGGTGAGAACGGCACACCGGGTCTATCCCACTCCTTAGTAACAATTTCAGTTAGTCTCTTAGGTATAGGAAAAACGTCAGTACTCGCCGGTACCGCAAAGTATTTATCCAACCTACACAGTTTCTCTGGTATTGCAACAGTGTTACAATCGTTGAGAGCTGCTAAGACCTCCCCTAGTAGTACACGGAGGTTCTCCAATTTAAATTTAAAATTTGAAATATCTGAGTCCAATCTGTTTGGATCAGAACCGTCACCCACAGAATGAAGCTCTCCGTCCTCATGCTCTGCGAGCTGTGACGCAGTATCAGACATGGCCCTAGCATTGTCAGCGCACTCTGTTCTCACCCCAGAGTGATCACGCTTGCCTCTTAGTTCAGGTAATTTAGACAAAACGTCAGTCATAACAGTAGCCATATCTTGTAATGTTATCTGTAATGGCCGCCCAGATGTACTAGGCGCCAAAATATCACGCACCTCCCGGGCGGGAGATGCAGGTACTGTCGCGTGAGGCGAGTTAGTCGGCATAACTCTCCCCTCGCTGTTTGGTGAAATTTGTTCACATTGTACAGATTGACTTTTATTTAAAGTAGCATCAATACAGTTAGTACATAAATTTCTATTGGGCTCCACCTTGGCATTGGAACAAATGACACAGATATCTTCCTCTGAGTCAGACATGTTTAACACACTAGCAAAAAAACTTACAACTTGGTTATAATCTTTTTTAGCAAAAAAACGCACTGTGCCTCAAAGAGGTACTAACGATTAAATGACAGTTGAAATAATGAACTGAAAAAACAGTTATTGCATCAAACTTTAAAACAACACAACTTTTAGCAAAGGTTTGTTCCCATTAGTAAAAAACAACACTAATTAAATTTGTACATAAGAAAACAAAACAACGTTTTTTATACACAGTCACTATAAGAATTCTCACAGCTCTGCTGAGAGAATTTACCTCCCTTCAAAGAAGTTTGAAGACCCCTGAGATCTGTCAGAGATGAACCGGATCATGCAGGAAATATAAAAGTAGCTGACTGGAATTTTTTGATGCGTAGCAAAGAGCGCCAAAAACGGCCCCTCCCTCTCCCACACAGCAGTGAAGAGAAACGAAACTGTCACAATTAAAGCAAAAAACTGCCAAGTGGAAAATAATGCCCAAACATTTATTCACACAGTACCTCAGCAATGTAAACGATTCTACATTCCAGCAAAAACGTTTAACATGAGAATAGTTATTAAAAAGGATTAGTGACCTTTAACACAGTAGTTCCGGTGAAATACCATCCCCAGAATACTGAAGTGTATACATACATGTCATTTTAACGGTATGGCAGGCTTTTCTCATCAATTCCATTCAGAAAATAAAAACTGCCACATACCTCAATGCAGATTCATCTGCCCGCTGTCCCCTGATCTGAAGCCTTTACCTCCCTCAGATGGTCGAGAACAGCAATATGGTCTTAACGACTCTGGTTAAAATCATAGTAAAAAAATCTCTGTCAGATTCTTCCTCAAACTCTGCCAGAGAAGTAATAACACGCTCCGGTGCTATTTTAAAATAACAAACTTTTGATTGAAGTCATAAAAACTAAGTATAATCACCATAGTCCTCTCACACATCCTATCTAGTCGTTGGGTGCAAGAGAATGACTGGGACTGACGTAGAGGGGAGGAGCTATATGCAGCTCTGCTGGGTGAATCCTCTTGCATTTCCTGTTGGGGAGGAGTTATATCCCAGAAGTAATGATGACCCGTGGACTGATCACACATAACAGAAGAAATAATCTCTTTCAAGTCAGGGCCAAACAGCGTTTTCCCCTTGAAAGGGATGTTAAGTAATCTGTTCTTGGAGGACACATCCGCTGACCAAGACTTCAGCCAAAGCGCTCTGCGCGCCACAATAGCAAAGCCTGAATTTTTCGCTGCTAATCTAGCTAATTGCAAAGTGGCGTCTAGGGTAAAAGAGTTAGCCAACTTAAGTGCTTGAACTCTGTCCATAACCTCCTCATAAGAGGATGCCTGATTGAGCGACTTTTCTAGTTCCTCGAACCAGAAACACGCTGCTGTAGTGACAGGAACAATGCATGAAATTGGTTGTAGAAGGTAACCTTGCTGAACAAACATCTTTTTAAGCAAACCCTCTAATTTTTTATCCATAGGATCTTTGAAAGCACAACTATCTTCTATAGGGATAGTGGTGCGTTTGTTTAGAGTAGAAACCGCCCCCTCGACCTTGGGGACTGTCTGCCATAAGTCCTTCCTGGGGTCGACCATAGGAAATAATTTCTTAAATATAGGGGGAGGGACAAAAGGTATGCCGGGCCTTTCCCATTCTTTATTTACAATGTCCGCCACCCGCTTGGGTATAGGAAAAGCTTCGGGGGGCACCGGGACCTCTAGGAACCTGTCCATCTTACATAATTTCTCTGGAATGACCAAATTGTCACAATCATCCAGAGTAGATAACACCTCCTTAAGCAGAGCGCGGAGATGTTCCAATTTAAATTTAAATGTAATAACGTCAGGTTCAGCTTGTTGAGAAATTTTTCCTGAATCTGAAATTTCTCCCTCAGACAAAACCTCCCTAGCCCCTTCAGACTGGTGTAAGGGCATGACAGAACCATTATCATCAGCGTCCTCATGCTCTTCAGTATCTAAAACAGAGCAGTCGCGCTTTCGCTGATAAGTGGGCATTTTGGCTAAAATGTTTTTAATAGAATTATCCATTACAGCCGTTAATTGTTGCATAGTAAGGAGGATTGGCGCACTAGATGCACTAGGGACCTCCTGAGTGGGCAAGACTGGTGTAGACATAGAAGGAGATGATGCAGTACCATGCTTACTCCCCTCACTTAAGGAATCATTTTGGGCAACATTACTATCAGTGGCATCATTGTCCCTACTTTGTTTGTCACATTTATCACATATATTTAGATGGAGAGGAACCTTGGCTTCCGAACATACAGAACATCGTCTATCTGATAGTTCAGACATGTTAATAGGCATAAACTTGATAACAAAGCACAAAAAACGTTTTAAAATAAAACCGTTACTGTCTCTTTAAATTTTAAACTGAACACACTTTTTTACTGAATATACGCAAAAGTATGAAGGAAATGTTCAAAATTCACCAAAATTTCACCACAGTGTCATAAAGCCTTAAAAGTATTGCACACCAAATTTGAAAGCTTTAACTCTTAAAATAACGGAACCGGAGCCGTTTTTATATTTAACCCCTATACAGTCCCTGGTATCTGCTTTGCTGAGACCCAACCAAGCCCAGAGGGGAATACGATACCAAATGACGCCTTCAATAAGCTTTTTCAGTGGACCTGAGCTCCTCACACATGCATCTGCATGCCTTGCTTCTCAAAAACAACTGCGCATTAGTGGCGCGAAAATGAGGCTCTGCCTATGACTAGAAAAGGCCCCCAGTGAAAAAGGTGTCCAATACAGTGCCTGCCGTTTTTTTAACAAAATTCCCAAGATTAAAATAACTCTCCAAAGTTATAAACCATTAAATATGCTTATAAAGTAATCGTTTTGGCCCAGAAAAATGTCTACCAGTCTTTAAAGCCCTTGTGAAGCCCTTTTATTCTTATATTGAAAATTAAGAAAATGGCTTACCGGATCCCATAGGGAAAATGACAGCTTCCAGCATTACCAAGTCTTGTTAGAAATGTGTCATACCTCAAGCAGCCAAAGTCTGCTCACTGTTTCCCCCAACTGAAGTTAATTCCTCTCAACAGTCCTGTGTGGAAACAGCCATCGATTTTAGTAACGGTTGCTAAAATCATTTTCCTCTTACAAACAGAAATCTTCATCTCTTTTCTGTTTCAGAGTAAATAGTACATACCAGCACTATTTTAAAATAACAAACTCTTGATAGAAGAATAAAAACTACATTTAAACACCAAAAAACTCAGCCATCTCCGTGGAGATGTTGCCTGTGCAACGGCAAAGAGAATGACTGGGGAAGGCGGAGCCTAGGAGGGATCATGTGACCAGCTTTGCTGGGCTCTTTGCCATTTCCTGTTGGGGAAGAGAATATCCCACAAGTAAGGATGACGCCGTGGACCGGACACACCTATGTTGGAGAAATTGGCATTTACAACCAGAATGGCACTGTAAATGGTGTCGCAAAACACTATGTTTAAGGCTGCCCTTATATAGTGTTCACCCCATCTACTTCTAACTTTCCTGATAGTCCTACCTAAATATTAGGCCCCACAAATACAAGCGAGTAAAACATATTACATAATTTCAGCTACAATCCAATCTATTTTTAAGTTGGTAGGTATAACCTGAGGAAGTAGATGTAACACTAGTAACCCCATGTGTAATATATTTACATCTTTTTATAGGACATCTTAGAATTACATTTAAACACAGAAAATTTAATATGGATATAAACAGAAGTAGCTGTATGGGTCATATATGTAATATAAAATATACTGTGCTGACATGATACTCCCATTTGGGTAATATTTAAAGTTGTAATTGAACAATGCATATTTAGGTATCAGTAATGATTGTCTATTAGGGTTTAACTTGAAGTCAGAGTTTTAGAAATAGGTTGACTACACCCCCATCAGTTTGATTGGGACTAATTAGGCTCACTCACACCTGAAGGGTGTGGTTGCCAATTATAGACAGGGATTGGTCCTTTGTTATATTTAAGCCAGAGCTCTCATTTTGTGAACAGAAGCCTGATGAAACAGACAGCCGTCTAAGAAACGCCTTGCATTTTGTTCTTTTATGTGTCAGAGTCATTTGGTTGACATCTGAATTGTATATGCCATTAAACTGTGGTTTATTTTAATACCATCACAGAGTCTGAGCTTATTTTTATCCACTGAGGACATTGGGGATACCGGTATTAATGCTGAGACAGTGAGCTGGGACACTGCAAGTTCCCAGTCTGCCTTATTTAGCACAATTGGGTGCTGCTCCACTTGCGAGTATTCATTTAGCATCTTTATTATCCAATTACATCCACTATATCACACTAGGAGGCGCCTTTGTTTTGTGATCTTGTTCACAGAGAAAGTTTGTATCCTGATTGTTTGCCTGGCAAATAGCTGACTCCAGATTGGGTGTGATTAATACAGGAGTGACTGCCTATCTAAAGCAGTAAGAACACCTACACATCAAGAGGACCTATACACCTTTGGATCCATTTAAGGACTGGTATCTTTAACTGATTAGACACTCATTATTTGTGCAGATATCCATCATTATACGGTTCTTTCACATATATTATATTTATAACACAATATCTGTCCTATAGTTGTTAGAGTGAATATATTGGTATAATCTATATTGTCAAGGTATCTGGGTATTATTAAATAATACACACATATATACTTATATTATTTAATAAATCTATGGTTGTGTACACCAAATAATTCATTTCATTGGTAAAACTTCAAAAAAATCACTGTGTGTAAACCAACCCCCTTCTTCCTAATTACAATGCATCCAGGTGAGAACAAAGAAGAAACATTTGGCCATTAGTCATTTCAAAGAAAGGCAAATTACCTCAAAAGAGATGGTCATCTATATTCTGTATATTCCAAATCTTAGATCAAACAGTTACTTCAAATCGAAATTAGCATTTTGAGAACCCTCAAATGTGTATGCCCAGGATGAGTGATAAACTTATCAGACATGGAATAAGTGTATGCAAGATGTTAACCCCTTAACGATCGAGGGCGTGCAGGGTACGTCCTCTAAAAAAAAAAAAGTCACTTAACGACCAAGGACGTACCCTGCACGTCCTTGGTGTGGAAAGCAGCTGAAAGCGATCCAGCTGCTTTACGGATGCAGGATGCATCCTGCAATAACCTTTTGTAGCCATCCGGTGCAGAGAGAGCCACTCTGTGGCCCTCTCTGCACCGGACAAACGTGGCTTTCATCGTTGGTGGGTGGGAGCCTGGGTGGCGGCCATCGATGGCCCAGGTGATGTGGAAGGGGGCGGGATTGTGAGCGAGGATGTCCGGGGGGCGCACGGACGCGTGCACGGGGAGGGAGCGGGTGGGAACCGCTATACTACAGAAAATGTCAACTGATTAGTGGGGAAAAAGGGGGGGGAAGGTAAATAAAAACAAAAAAGGGTCATCAGGGGGTGTTGGGTTGCTCTGTGGAGGGAGGGAAGCTACACTACAGAAAAAAACGTGAGAAAAAAAACACAGACAGAAGCACAGACAGCTGCCAGTACCCAAGATGGCCCCCAATAAGGCAGAGGGGGAGGGTTAGAGAGCTGTTTGGGGGGAGATCAGGGAGGTTGGGGATATGGGGGGCTATTCTTCAAAGCAGCATATGTAAATTTGCCACACAACAACAACAAAAAAGATACCTTTTATTTTAGTACTGGCAGACTTTCTGCCAGCACTTAAGATGGCGGGGACAATTGTGGGGTGGGGGAGGGAAGGAAGCTGTTTGGGAGGGATCAGGGGGTGTGATGTGTCAGGTGGGAGGCTGATCTCTACACTAAAGCTAAAATTAACCCTGCAAGCTCCCTACAAACTACCTAATTAACCCCTTCACTGCTAGCAATAATACATGTGTGACGTGCAGCAGCAGCATTTAGCGGCCTTCTAATTACCAAAAAGCAACGCCAAAGTCATATATGTCTGCTATTTCTGAACAAATGGGATCCCAGAAAAGCATTTACAACCAGTTGTGCCATAATTGCACAAGCTGTTTGTAAATAATTTCAGTGAGAAACCTAAAATTGTGAAAAAAATGTACGTTTTTTTTTTTTTTATTTGATCGCATTTGGCAGTGAAATGGTGGCATGATATATACCAAAATGAGCCTAGATCAATACTTGGGGTTCTCTACTATACTAAAGCTAAAATTAACCCTAGAAGCTCCCTACATGCTCCCTAATTAACCCCTTCACTGCTGGGCATAATACACTTGTGATGCGCAGTGGCATTTAGCGGCCTTCTAATTACCAAAAAGCAAAGCCAAAGCCATATATGTCTGCTATTTATGAAGAAAGGGTATCCCAGAGAAGCATTTACAACCATTTGTGCCATAATTGCATAAGTTGTTTGTAAATAATTTCAGTGAGAAACCTAAAGTTTGTGAAAAAAATTTGTGAAAAAGTGAACAATTTTTTTTTTATTTGATCGCATTTGGCAGTGAAATGGTGGCATGAAATATACCAATATGGGCCTAGATCAATACTTTGGGATGTCTTCTAAAAAAAAAAATATATACATGTCAAGGGATATTCAGGGATTCCTGAAAGATATTAGTGTTCCAATGTAACTAGCGCTAATTTTGAAAAAAAAGTGGTTTGGAAATAGCAAAGTGCTACTTGTATTTATGGCCCTATAACTTGCAAAAAAAGCAAAGAACATGTAAACATTGGGTATTTTTAAACTCAGGACAAAATTTAGAAACTATTTAGCATGGGTGTTTTTTGGTGGTTGTAGATGTGTAACAGATTTTGGGGGTCAAAGTTAGAAAAAGTGTGTTTTTTTTCAATTTTTTCCTCATATTTTTTTATAGTAAATTATAAGATATGATGAAAATAATGGTATTTTTTTGAAAGTCCATTTAATGGCGAGAAAAACGGTATATAAATATGTGTGGGTACAGTAAATGAGTAAGAGGAAAATTGCAGCTAAACACAAACACCGCAATAATGTAAAAATAGCCTTGGTCCCAAACGGACAGAAAATGGAAAAGTGCTGTGGTCATTAAGGGGTTAAAGGGGCATAAAACCCAATTTTTTTTCTTTCTTTCATTATTTAGAAAGAGCATGCAATTTTAAACAACTTTCTAATTTACTTCTATTATCTAACTTGCTTCATTCTCCTGATATTCGTTGCGGGAAAGCATACCTAGATATGTTCAGTAGCTGCTGATTGGTAGATGCCTCGTGTGATAGGCTCACCCATGTGCATTGCTATTTCTTCAACAAAGGATGTCTAAAGAATGAAGCAAATTAGATAAAGTAAATTGGAATGTTATTTTAAATTTTATTCTCTTCCTAAATCAAGAAAGAAAATGTTTGGGTTTAATGTCCCTTTAAGTGCTGTGTATTGAATCCACAAATTTTAGACACAAAGTCTAGAGGAAGATTAGCTAAGCAAAAGCACATGCCTTGCATTGTAACTCTTGGGTTCATTTTAATACAGCCTGTATAATTTTAAATACTGGATAACAAAAATATCTAATTATCAAACACTAAATATATGCCTCAGACTGTATTGCATATCTATATATGGATATGGGAAATACAATTCAGATTTGTAATAGATTAAATAATTGTAATAATCTCATTTTTTAAATACATAACATTGTTGTTTTTCTATCTTCCAGATGGGGCTAAAAGATGCAAATACAGGATTGCCTGCATGGGGTGACCTAAGTCATATCATATGGTTATGCACTAAATGTTTATGAAACTTTAAAAACATCTCTTAAAATATAAGCTGAATGTATAGGAATTACTTTGATGTGATAGGACTATAAAACACTGGTGTTTGGTATCAAATTATACATTTTCTGTTATGCTAAATGAAATATAGATGCCTAAAAGAGAGTTTTTATTAATGCAAAAAGTTATAGTATGATAAATAATCACTTTATAAGGATGTATTAAATTGTTAATGTTTGATGGTGGGGCTGCATTTCTGGGTGTCTGCTGCCACCTATAGATCAGAGACGGTATTACAGCTCAGGGAGAAGTCTCCCAAGATGGGGCCTATCATATCGTTTCAAAAACAGTGGTGAATGTAAGGAGCGCCTACACTGTTTTTGTTAGATTTTTATGGGTAACTAGGGACCCATTTGTTATAGGAGCTTAAAGTTAGCGCCGTCGGATAGATATTGTGTTCTATCACATCGTTTCACCAATGATTAAGATTATATAAGGATGAATGCAAGTGGAAAAAAAGGAGGCTGGCTGAACTTTTTGCTAAAGTGTGGTGACTGAAAACTGGTTGCGTTGGAATACAGTCATTTTAAGCAAATTGGGCTACTTTTTATCCACATTGCAAATACCCTTATTTTTCATATGAGGTGAAACAAGAAAATACTTGGAAAGGATTGAAACATTTATTGGTTCAAGTAGGTGATGTATGATTGTTCTATGTTTTAATATTTAAAACAAATATATTCATTGTTGCTGCAGTTAATAGATTTAAAAGAGCATTTATATTTTAAAACTTGTATTTCATAGCCTATGTATTTTAAAACTAATCATTAATGCTAAGTAATTTATCTTTGCAAATATACAAATATATTTTAGAATTTGTCTTAATTGTAGATAATTAAGAATTTATTTCAGCTTAGATAAATTGGCATAGGAGTTGGCTATTTGCACAAATAATATATAAACTTTCTGATGTTTTAAATTGGAATTATATAGGATAAATTGTGGCTATATAGCTGATTGAACTGTCTGAATGGTAGTGGCTCATATCTTGGTATCTTATTGAGGTATTTTAAATGCAACTCTGATTTGAGAGACTATTGTGAATAAGGTAATTTTTATGATCTTTCCATAGCATATTATAACAGTTTAAAAGTGTATAGTTTTGATTCATATCTGGTTTTCTACAAATATATTTCAATGTGTCTATAAATTTTAACTAACAAAGAATTTAGGAATTTATATTAATTTTATGGTTTTGTATATGCATTTTATTGGGGTTTTATTTTAAAGAATTATTAAATATATTGTATAATAACCGGCCATATACTGACAATATAATGCATTATTGATATTGGGACATATGATACCTTTTTGTTGTATATTGGCTATTAACTTTGTGCCCCCTAGATTTGACACTTAGTGTGTTCAGCAAGTTATTTGATACCTAAAGTACCTCACAACGTATATATACACACATCTGATTGGGTGAAGGGGTTAAAGCTCTTTTTTAATCCCCTGTAATTTTATGTATACAGAATCAACCCCTTACTCAGTTTCAAGACTAGAAGATAGTTTAGAAAGGCCTAGATATGCCCAATATCTGGGCAAGAACCTAAGTGTGAAGGGGGAGAGTTAAGTAGTAAAATAAAAAATGAAACATGTAATGTTATTGTTTCAGTTACATAAAACTATTTAGATTATTACTATGATTATTAAGGTAATGATTATTTTTTTCCTTCCAATAAAATACAACTGAAAGGTTGATCAAATATGAAAGATTTACCTATTGAAACTTAAAGGGACATTATACACTAGATTTTCTTTGCATAAATTATTTGTAGATGGTCCATTTATATAGCCTACAAAGCTGTTTTTTTGTTTTTAAATGTATAGTTTTGCTTATATTTAAATAACATTGCGCTGATTTTCAGACTTCTAACCAAGCCCCAATGTTTTAGGAGAATACCAATGTATACCTACTCCAGCTTGCTCCCGTTTGTGTAAAGAGTCTTTTCATATGCAGAGAAAGGGGAGGGGGGGTGTGCTATCTCCCACTTTCAATGGGTGTTCCAGCTATCTTTTTAACAGTACTTAACTAGCAGCTTCTAAGTTTTAAACCGTCTTTTATACTGGATTTTTAGATCAGTATCTGTGCATATTATTCTTGAAAGTAGTGTCTATTACATGCAGTTAAATGAAAATTGGTGTAAACTGCCCCTTTAACATAGTTAAACTTCCAATAAATCACTAAATCAGTAATTTTTTGTTAGAACTGGAAAAATAAACCTGAAAAGTTATTCTAAAAATGAAAAACAAATGATGCTTACCTCAGAGGCGTAACAAGAAACCACAGGGCCCCCCAAAAAAACAGAATTTTTGTTTACCTGATAAATTACTTTCTCCAACGGTGTGTCCGGTCCACGGCGTCATCCTTACTTGTGGGATATTCTCTTCCCCAACACCCCAACAGGAAATGGCAAAGAGCCCAGCAAAGCTGGTCACATGATCCCTCCTAGGCTCCGCCTACCCCAGTCATTCGACCGACGTTAAGGAGGAATATTTGCATAGGAGAAACCATATGATACCGTGGTGACTGTAGTTAAAGAAAATAAATTATCAGACCTGATTAAAAAACCAGGGCGGGCCGTGGACCGGACACACCGTTGGAGAAAGTAATTTATCAGGTAAACATAAATTCTGTTTTCTCCAACATAGGTGTGTCCGGTCCACGGCGTCATCCTTACTTGTGGGAACCAATACCAAAGCTTTAGGACACTGATGAAGGGAGGGAGCAAATCAGGTCACCTAAATGGAAGGCACCACGGCTTGCAAAACCTTTCTCCCAAAAATAGCCTCAGAAGAAGCAAAAGTATCAAACTTGTAAAATTTGGTAAAAGTGTGCAGTGAAGACCAAGTCGCTGCCCTACATATCTGATCAACAGAAGCCTCGTTCTTGAAGGCCCATGTGGAAGCCACAGCCCTAGTGGAATGAGCTGTGATTCTTTCAGGAGGCTGCCGTCCGGCAGTCACATAAGCCAATCTGATGATGCTTTTAATCCAAAAAGAGAGAGAGGTAGAAGTTGCTTTTTGACCTCTCCTTTTACCAGAATAAACAACAAACAAGGAAGATGTTTGTCTAAAATCCTTTGTAGCATCTAAATAGAATTTTAGAGCGCGAACAACATCCAAATTGTGCAACAAACGTTCCTTCTTCGAAACTGGTTTCGGACACAAAGAAGGTACGACTATCTCCTGGTTAATGTTTTTGTTAGAAACAACTTTTGGAAGAAAACCAGGTTTAGTACGTAAAACCACCTTATCTGCATGGAACACCAGATAAGGAGGAGAACACTGCAGAGCAGATAATTCTGAAACTCTTCTAGCAGAAGAAATTGCAACCAAAAACAAAACTTTCCAAGATAATAACTTAATATCAACGGAATGTAAGGGTTCAAACGGAACCCCCTGAAGAACTGAAAGAACTAAGTTGAGACTCCAAGGAGGAGTCAAAGGTTTGTAAACAGGCTTGATTCTAACCAGAGCCTGAACAAAGGCTTGAACATCTGGCACAGCCGCCAGCTTTTTGTGAAGTAACACAGACAAGGCAGAAATCTGTCCCTTCAAGGAACTTGCAGATAATCCTTTCTCCAATCCTTCTTGGATAGAATCTTAGGAATCTTTACCTTGTCCCAAGGGAATCCTTTAGATTCACACCAACAGATATATTTTTTCCATATTTTGTGGTAAATTTTTCTAGTTACAGGCTTTCTGGCCTGAACAAGAGTATCAATAACAGAATCTGAGAACCCTCGTTTTGATAAGATCAAGCGTTCAATCTCCAAGCAGTCAGCTGGAGTGAGATCAGATTCGGATGTTCGAACGGACCTTGAACAAGAAGGTCTCGTCTCAAAGGTAGCTTCCATGGTGGAGCCGATGACATATTCACCAGATCTGCATACCAAGTCCTGCGTGGCCACGCAGGAGCTATCAAGATCACCGACGCCCTCTCTTGATTGATCCTGGCTACCAGCCTGGGGATGAGAGGAAACGGCGGGAATACATAAGCTAGTTTGAAGGTCCAAGGTGCTACTAGTGCATCTACTAGAGTCGCCTTGGGATCCCTGGATCTGGACCCGTAGCAAGGAACCTTGAAGTTCTGACGAGAGGCCATCAGATCCATGTCTGGAATGCCCCACAGTTGAGTAATTTGGGCAAAGATTTCCGGATGGAGTTCCCACTCCCCCGGATGAAATGTCTGACGACTCAGAAAATCCGCTTCCCAATTTTCCACTCCTGGGATGTGGATTGCAGATAGGTGGCAGGAGTGAGTCTCCGCCCATTGAATGATTTTGGTCACTTCTTCCATCGCCAGGGAACTCCTTGTTCCCCCCTGATGGTTGATATACGCAACAGTCGTCATGTTGTCTGATTGAAACCGTATGAACTTGGCCTTTGCTAGCTGAGGCCAAGCCTTGAGAGCATTGAATATCGCTCTCAGTTCCAGAATATTTATCGGTAGAAGAGATTCTTCCCGAGACCAAAGACCCTGAGCTTTCAGGGGTCCCCAGACCGCGCCCCAGCCCATCAGACTGGCGTCGGTCGTGACAATGACCCACTCTGGTCTGCGGAAGGTCATCCCTTGTGACAGGTTGTCCAGGGACAGCCACCAACGGAGTGAGTCTCTGGTCCTCTGATTTACTTGTATCTTCGGAGACAAGTCTGTATAGTCCCCATTCCACTGACTGAGCATGCACAGTTGTAATGGTCTTAGATGAATGCGCGCAAAAGGAACTATGTCCATTGCCGCTACCATCAAACCTATTACTTCCATGCACTGCGCTATGGAAGGAAGAGTAACGGAATGAAGTGTTTGACAAGAGTTTAGAAGTTTTGTTTTTCTGGCCTCTGTCAGAAAAATCCTCATTTCTAAGGAGTCTATTATTGTTCCCAAGAAGGGAACCCTTGTCGACGGAGATAGAGAACTCTTTTCCACGTTCACTTTCCATCCGTGAGATCTGAGAAAGGCCAGGACTATGTCCGTGTGAGCCTTTGCTTGAGGAAGGGACGACGCTTGAATCAGAATGTCGTCCAAGTAAGGTACTACTGCAATGCCCCTTGGTCTTAGAACCGCTAGAAGGGACCCTAGTACCTTTGTGAAAATCCTTGGAGCAGTGGCTAATCCGAAAGGAAGCGCCACGAACTGGTAATGCTTGTCCAGGAATGCGAACCTTAGGAACCGATGATGTTCCTTGTGGATAGGAATATGTAGATACGCATCCTTTAAATCCACCGTGGTCATGAATTGACCTTCCTGGATGGAAGGAAGAATTGTTCGAATGGTTTCCATTTTGAACGATGGAACCTTGAGAAACTTGTTTAAGATCTTGAGATCTAAGATTGGTCTGAACGTTCCCTCTTTTTTGGGAACTATGAACAGATTGGAGTAGAACCCCATCCCTTGTTCTCCTAATGGAACAGGATGAATCACTCCCATTTTTAACAGGTCTTCTACACAATGTAAGAATGCCTGTCTCTTTATATGGTCTGAAGACAATTGAGACCTGTGGAACCTCCCCCTTGGGGGAAGCCCCTTGAATTCCAGAAGATAACCTTGGGAGACTATTTCTAGTGCCCAAGGATCCAGAACATCTCTTGCCCAAGCCTGAGCAAAGAGAGAGAGTCTGCCCCCCACCAGATCCGGTCCCGGATCGGGGGCCAACATTTCATGCTGTCTTGGTAGCAGTGGCAGGTTTCTTGGCCTGCTTTCCCTTGTTCCAGCCTTGCATTGGTCTCCAGGCTGGCTTGGCTTGAGAAGTATTACCCTCTTGCTTAGAGGACGTAGCACTTGGGGCTGGTCCGTTTCTACGAAAGGGACGAAAATTAGGTTTATTTTTGGCCTTGAAAGACCTATCCTGAGGAAGGGCGTGGCCCTTACCCCCAGTGATATCAGAGATAATCTCTTTCAAGTCAGGGCCAAACAGCGTTTTCCCCTTGAAAGGAATGTTAAGTAGTTTGTTCTTGGAAGACGCATCCGCTGACCAAGATTTCAACCAAAGCGCTCTGCGCGCCACAATAGCAAACCCAGAATTTTTCGCCGCTAACCTAGCCAATTGCAAAGTGGCGTCTAGGGTGAAAGAATTGGCCAATTTGAGAGCACGGATTCTGTCCATAATCTCCTCATAAGGAGGAGAATCACTATCGATCGCCTTTACTAGCTCATCGAACCAGAAACACGCGGCTGTAGTGACAGGGACAATGCATGAAATTGGTTGTAGAAGGTAACCTTGCTGAACAAACATCTTTTTAAGCAAACCTTCTAATTTTTTATCCATAGGATCTTTAAAAGCACAACTATCTTCTATGGGTATAGTGGTGCGTTTGTTTAAAGTAGAAACCGCTCCCTCGACCTTGGGGACTGTCTGCCATAAGTCCTTTCTGGGGTCGACCATAGGAAACAATTTTTTAAATATGGGGGGAGGGACGAAAGGTATACCGGGCCTTTCCCATTCTTTATTTACAATGTCCGCCACCCGCTTGGGTATAGGAAAAGCTTCTGGGAGCCCCGGGACCTCTAGGAACTTGTCCATTTTACATAGTTTCTCTGGGATGATCAAATTCTCACAATCATCCAGAGTGGATAATACCTCCTTAAGCAGAGCGCGGAGATGTTCCAACTTAAATTTAAATGTAATCACATCGGGTTCAGCTTGTTGAGAAATTTTCCCTGAATCTGAAATTTCTCCCTCAGACAAAACCTCCCTGGCCCCCTCAGACTGGTGTAGGGGCATTTCAGAACCATTATCAGCGTCCCCATGCTCTTCAGTATCTAAAACAGAGCAGTCGCGCTTGCGCTGATAAGTGGGCATTTTGGCTAAAATGTTTTTGATAGAATTATCCATTACAGCCGTTAATTGTTGCATAGTAAGGAGTATTGGCGCGCTAGATGTACTAGGGGCCTCCTGAGTGGGCAAGACTGGTGTAGACGAAGGAGGGAATGATGCAGTACCATGCTTACTCCCCTCACTTGAGGAATCATCTTGGGCATCATTTTCAGTGACACATAAATCACATCTATTTAAATGAGAAGGAACCTTGGCTTCCCCACATTCAGAACACAGTCTATCTGGTAGTTCAGACATGTTAAACAGGCATAAACTTGATAACAAAGTACAAAAAACGTTTTAAAATAAAACCGTTACTGTCACTTTAAATTTTAAACTGAACACACTTTATTACTGCAATTGCGAAAAAGTATGAAGGAATTGTTCAAAATTCACCAAAATTTCACCACAGTGTCTTAAAGCCTTAAAAGTATTGCACACCAAATTTGGAAGCTTTAACCCTTAAAATAACGGAACCGGAGCCGTTTTTATCTTTAACCCCTTTACAGTCCCTGGTATCTGCTTTGCTGAGACCCAACCAAGCCCAAAGGGGAATACGATACCAAATGACGCCTTCAGAAAGTCTTTTCTATGTATCAGAGCTCCTCACACATGCGACTGCATGTCATGCTTCTCAAAAACAAGTGCGCAATACCGGCGCGAAAATGAGGCTCTGCCTATGATTAGGGAAAGCCCCTAGAGAATAAGGTGTCTAAAACAGTGCCTGCCGATATTATTTTACAAAAATACCCAGATTAAATGATTCCTCAAGGCTAAATATGTGTATATATGAATCGATTTAGCCCAGAAAATGTCTACAGTCTTAATAAGCCCTTGTGAAGCCCTTATTTACTGTCTGAATAAAAATGGCTTACCGGATCCCATAGGGAAAATGACAGCTTCCAGCATTACATCGTCTTGTTAGAATGTGTCATACCTCAAGCAGCAAAAGACTGCTCACTGTTCCCCCAACTGAAGTTAATTCCTCTCAACAGTCCTGTGTGGAACAGCCATGGATTTTAGTAACGGTTGCTAAAATCATTTTCCTCTTACAAACAGAAATCTTCATCTCTTTTCTGTTTCAGAGTAAATAGTACATACCAGCACTATTTTAAAATAACAAACTCTTGATTGAATAAAAAAAACTACAGTTAAACACTAAAAAACTCTAAGCCATCTCCGTGGAGATGTTGCCTGTACAACGGCAAAGAGCCTGCCATCCATGGATTCTGTCAGTGTTTTGATCTGTTCACCATCAACATTGCGTGCAGCAGCAACCACAGCCTCCCAGACACTGTTCAGAGAGGTGTACTGTTTTCCCTCCTTGTAAATATCACATTTGATGATGGACCACAGGTTCTCAATGGGGTTCAGATCAGGTGAACAAGGAGGCCATGTCATTAGATTTTCTTCTTTTATACCCTTTCTTGCCAGCCACGCTGTGGAGTACTTGGAAGCGTGTGATGGAGCATTGTCCTGCATGAAAATCATGTTTTTCTTGAAGGATGCAGACTTCTTCCTGTACCACTGCTTGAAGGTGGTGTCTTCCAGAAACTGGCAGTAGGACTGGGAGTTGAGCTTGACTCCATCCTCAACCCGAAAAGGCCCCACAAGCTCATCTTTGATGATACCAGCCCAAACCAGTACTCCACCTCCCCCTTGCTGGCGTCTGAGTCGGACTGAAGCTCTCTGCCCTTTACCAATCCAGCCACGGGCCCATCCATCTGGCCCATCAAGACTCACTCTCATTTCATCAGTCCATAAAACCTTAGAAAAATCAGTCTTGAGATATTTCTTGGCCCAGTCTTGACGTTTCAGCTTGTGTGTCTTGTTCAGTGGTGGTCGTCTTTCAGCCTTTCTTACCTTGGCCATGTCTCTGAGTATTGCACACCTTGTGCTTTTGGGCACTCCAGTGATGTTGCAGCTCTGAAATATGGCCAAACTGGTGGCAAGTGGCAAGTGGCATCTTGGCAGCTGCACGCTTGACTTTTCTCAGTTCATGGGCAGTTATTTTGCGCCTTGGTTTTTCCACACGCTTCTTGCGACCCTGTTGACTATTTTGAATGAAACACTTGATTGTTCGATGATCACGCTTCAGAAGCTTTGCAATTTTAAGAGTACTGCATCCCTCTGCAAGATATCTCACTATTTTTGACTTTTCTGAGCCTGTCAAGTCCTTCTTTTGACCCATTTTGCCAAAGGAAAGGAAGTTGCCTAATAATTATGCACACCTGATATAGGGTGTTGATGTCATTAGACCACACCCCTTCTCATTACAGAGATGCACATCACCTAATATGCTTAATTGGTAGTAGGCTTTCGAGCCTATACAGCTTGGAGTAAGACAACATGCATAAAGAGGATGATGTGGTCAAAATACTCATTTGCCTAATAATTCTGCACTCCCTGTATACATATACATATACATATATAAATATATATACATACATACACACACATAAAATATATATATATATATATATATATTTATTTTTTTATAATTATTTTAATAACACAAGTCTGTAAATGACATATTTGATTATTATTTTTTATACCCCTTATCCTCTACCCTTACGTATAGGGGAAGGCACTGTAGTAAATATTTTAACAACTGTAGGTATAGAAAAAGACTACATTAAAAAAGTACCACTCCTGAGAATAAGTGTGCACAATAAATAGCGTATATTCTTCAGTTGTTGAACTGTTCATCTTCTTGATCTACAAATATGCTTCTATCAAGTCTCTGCTAAATAAAACATGTCCTTATCCAAAAATGGTGCTCATATATGTATTAAAATAACTTATTTATGTGATATAAATAAAATGATATATAATAAAAGAACAATCACTCACCTGTGCTTTATTCATTAGTCAAAAGCTTTTGGTGTCTATCTGAACCGTCTAATTTCTTGTTTAGTTTCTGCGGATTAAAATGTTCATGAACTTTCTCTGCAGGCTCAAACTTACTAAATCAAAGGGATCTATTGTGTTATGTTGCTCAGACCACCGTTGTGTAGAATATATTTTTTTTCCTGTAAAACTGTTGTGGATCAAATTATATATATATATATATATATATATATATATATATATATATATATATATATATATATATATATATATATATATATATATATAAAAAAAAAAACGCAAAGATGGAATTCTACATGATACACATTTAAATCAAAAATATATCTTAAAAGTATTCTAGAGAATTTTAAACAAAGCCAAAAAAGTTGCTTTGTGAAACAAAATACCTTTAAAGGGTCACTGAACCCAATTTTTTTCTTTTGTGATTCAGATAGAGCATGCAATTTTAAGCAAGTTTCTAATTCACTCCTATTATCAATTTTTCTTCGTTCTCTTGCTATCTTGATGTGAAAAAGAAGGCATCTAAGCTATTTTTTGGGTTCAGAACCCTGGATAGCACTTGTTTATTGGTGGGTAAATTTATCCACCAATCAGCAAGAACAACCCAGGTTGTTCAACAAAAATCACGAACGAAAAAATTTGGGGTTAGTGTCCCTTTAAGTATCAATACTGTAAGAGCTAGAGGCATATTGCAGCATATTTAAATTGCTTATTTAACTCCTTTTTTCTAGAGAATATTTAGCATAAGCATTATAAACTAATATTATTTCTTAGTAGGTTCAGAAAATTTACAAAAAACAGAATTTATGCTTACCTGATAAATTACTTTCTCTTGCGGTGTATCCAGTCCACGGATTCATCCTTACTTGTGGGATATTCTCATTCCCTACAGGAAGTGCAAAGAGAGCACACAGCAGAGCTGTCCATATAGCTCCCCCTCAGGCTCCGCCCCCCAGTCATTCGACCGATGGTTAGGAGAAAAAGGAGAAACCATAGGGTGCAGTGGTGACTGTAGTTTGACAAAAATAAATTTAAACCTGACTTAATTGCCAGGGCAGGCCGTGGACTGGATACACCGTAAGAGAAAGTAATTTATCAGGTAAGCATAAATTCTGTTTTCTCTTACATGGTGAATCCAGTCCACGGATTCATCCTTACTTGTGGGATACCAATACCAAAGTTTTAGGACACGGATGAAGGGAGGGAACAAGTCAGGTAACCTAAACGGAAGGCACCACTGCTTGCAAAATCTCTCTCCCAAAAATAGCCTCCGAAGAAGCAAAAGTATCGAATTTGTAAAATTTGGCAAAAGTATGCAGTGAAGACCAAGTCGCTGCTTTACAAATCTGTTCAACAGGAGCCTCATTCTTGAAAGCCCATGTGGAAGCCACAGCTCTGGTGAAAAGAACTAATTCGTTCAGGAGGCTGCTGTCCAGATAATGCTTTTCAGCCAAAGGAAAGAGAGGTAGCGGTAGCTTTTTGACCTCTCCTCTTACCAGAATAGACAACCAACAAGGATGATGTTTGTCTGAAATCTTTAGTTGCTTTTAAATAGAATTTTAAAGCACGAACCACATCAAGATTGTGTAACAGCCGCTCCTTCTTAGAAACTGGATTAGGGCACAGAGAAGGAACAATGATTTCCTGGTTAATATTCTTATTAGAAACCACTTTAGGAAGGAAACCAGGTTTGGTACGCAAAACAACCTTATCTGCATGGAACACCAGATAGGGTGAATTACACTGTAAAGCAGACAATTCTGAAACTCTTCGAGCAGAAGAAATAGCTACCAAAAACAAAACTTTCTAAGATAATAACAATATCTATGGAATGTAAAGGTTCAAACGGAACCCCTTGAAGAACTGAAAGAACTAAATCTAGACTCCATGGAGAAGCCACAGGTTTATAGACAGGCTTGATTCTAACTAAAGCCTGTGCAAACGCTTGAACGTCTGGTACTTCTGCCAGATGCTTGTGTAACAGGATAGACAGAGCAGATATCTGTCCCTTTAAGGAACTAGCTGACAATCCTTTCTCCAATCCTTCTTGGAGAAAAGACAAAATCCTGGGAATCCTAACTTTACTCCACGAGTAACCCTTGGATTCACACCAACAAAGATATTTCCGCCATATCTTATGGTAAATTTTCCTGGTGACAGGCTTTCTAGACTGGATCAAAGTATCTATAACTGATTCAGAGAACCCACGCTTAGATAGAATTAAGCGTTCAATCTCCAAGCAGTCAGTTGCAGAGAAACTAGATTTGGATGCTTGAATGGACCTTGTATTAGAAGATCCTGCCTCGATGGCAGAGTCCATGGTGGAACAGATGACATGTCCACTAGGTCTGCATACCAAGTCCTGCGTGGCCACGCAGGCGCTATCAAAATTACAGAAGCCTTCTCCTGTTTGATTCTGGTTACCAGACAAGGGAGAAGGGGAAACGTTGGAAAGACATAAGCCAGATTGAAGGACCAAGGCGCTACTAGAGCATCTATCAATGCCGCCTTGGGGTTCCTGGAAATGGATCCGTAAAGAGGAAGTTTGGTGTTCTGACGGGACGCCATCAGATCCAACTTTGAAATGCCCCATAGCTGGGTCAGCTGAGCAAAAATCTCCGGATGGAGTTCCCACTCCCCCGGGTGAAAAGTCTGACAACTCAGAAAATCCGCCTCCCAGTTGTCTACTCCTGGGATGTGAATTGCAGATAGATGGCAGGAGTGATCCTTCGCCCATTTGATGATCTTGGATACTTCCTTCATCGCTAGGGAACTCTTTGTTCCTCCCTGATGATTGATGTACGCTACAGTCGTGATGTTGTCCGACTGAAATCTGATGAACTTGGCCGCCGCTAGTTGAGGCCATGCCTGGAGCGTGTTGAATATCGCTCTCAGTTCCAAAATGTTTATCGGGAGAAGAGACTCTTCCCGAGACCATAGGCCCTGAGCTTTCAGGGAGTCCCAGACCGCACCCCAGCCTAACAGACTGGCATCGGTCGTGACAATGATCCACTCCAGTCTGCGGAAGCTCATTTCCTGAGACAGGTGACCCTGAGACAACCACCAGAGAAGAGAATCTCTGGTTTTCTGGTCCATTTGCATTTGAGGAGACAAGTCTGCATAATCCCCATTCCACTGTTTGAGCATGCACAGTTGCAGTGGTCTGAGATGAATTCGGGCAAAGGGGACAACGTCCATTGCCGCAACCATTAACCCGATTACCTCCATGCACTGAGCTATAGAAGGCCGAGGAACAGAATGAAGAACTCGGCAAGTAGTTAAGTTTTAACTTCGTGACCTCCGTCAGAAATATTTTCATTTCTACCGAGTCTATTAGCGTTCCCAGGAAGGGAACCCTTGTGAGCGGAGACAGAGAACTTTTTTCGACGTTCACCTTCCACCCGTGAGACCTTAAAAAGGCCAGAACGATTTCTGTATGAGCCTTGGCTCCTTGAAAAGACGGCGCCTGAATTAATATGTCGTCCAGGTAAGGTGCTACTGCAATGCCCCGCGGTCTTAGTACCGCTATAAGGGACCCTAGCACCTTTGTGAAAATTCTTGGAGCAGTGGCCAACCCTAAAGGAAGGGCCACGAACTGGTAATGCTCGTCCAGAAAGGCGAACCATAGAAACTGATGGTGATCTTTGTGGATAGGAATATGAAGGTATGCATCCTTTAAATCCACGGTAGTCCTATATTGACCTTCCTGGATCATCGGTAAGATTGTCCGAATGGTTTCCATCTTGAATGATGGAACTCTGAGGAATTTGTTTAGAATTTTTAAATCCAGGATTGGCCTGAAAGTTCCTTCCTTTTTGGGAACTACAAACAGGTTTGAGTAAAATCCCAGTCCTTGATCTGCAATTGGAACTGGGTGTATCACTCCCATCTTTAGAAGATCTTCAACACAGCATAAGAACGCCTTTTTCTTTGTCTGGTCTGAAGACAAACGAGAAATGTGGAACCTTCCCCTTGGAGGAGAGTCCTTGAATTCTAGAAGATACCCCTGAGCAACGATTTCTAATGCCCAGGGATCTGGAACATCTCTTGCCCAAGCCTGAGCAAAGAGAGAAAGTCTGCCCCCTACTAGATCCGGTCCCGGATCGGGGGCTACCCTTTCATGCTGTCTTGGTAGCAGCAGTAGGCTTCTTGGCCTGTTTACCCTTGTTCCAGCCCTGCAAAGGCTTCCATGTTGCTTTGGGCTGTGAAGCGTTACCCTCTTGCTTTGCGGTTGCAGAGGTTGAAGCAGGTCCGCTCCTGAAGTTGCGAAAGGAGCGAAATTAGCCTTGTTTTTAACCTTAAAAGGTCTATCTTGTGGGAGGGCATGGCCCTTTCCCCCAGTGATATCTGAAATAATTTCTTTCAACTCTGGCCCGAATAGGGTCTTTCCCTTGAAAAGAATATTAAGTAATTTTGTTTTGGATGACACGTCAGCCGACCATGATTTGAGCCAAAGCGCTCTTCGCGCCACAATGGCAAAACCAGAATTTTTCGCCGCTTACTTAGCTAATTGTAAAGCGGCATCTGTGATGAAGAATTAGCCAGCTTTAGAGCATGAATTCTATCCAAGACTTCATCATATGAAGTCTCCCTCTGGAGCGACTCCTCCAGCGCCTCAAACCAAAAAGCCGCTGCAGTAGTTACAGGAATAATGCAGGCAATTGGTTGAAGAAGGAAACCTTGTTGAACAAATATTTTCTTTAATAAACCTTCTAATTTTTTATCCATAGGATCTTTGAAAACACAACTGTCTTCTATTGGTATAGTTGTGCGCTTAGCTAGTGTTGAAACTGCTCCCTCTACCTTAAGGACCGCCTGCCACGCGTCCCGCCTGGGGTCAGTTATGGGGAACATTTTCTTAAAGATAGGGGGGGGGGAGAACAAAAGGTACGCCTGGTCTCTCCCACTCCCTAGTCACATATATCCGCCACCCTCTTAGGGATCGGAAACGCATCAGTGTATACAGGGACTTTTACACAATTTTTCTGGGACCACCATGGGGTCACAATCATCTAGCGTAGCTACGCGTAGCTACGCAGTACGCGGAGGTGTTCCAGCTTAAATTTAAACGCTAAGGAATCTGATTCTGCCCGCTGAGAAATTTTACCTGCGTCAGAAATTTCTCCCTCAGACAGTACATCCCTCACCGCTACGTCAGAGGGTTGTGAGGGTACAACAGATAAATCATCCAACACTTCTGATTGCTCATCCTCTGTTCTTAAAACTGAGCTATCACGTTTTTTAGGAAAAAACTGGCAGTTTGGATAGAAATGCCGCAAGGGAATTATCCATGACTGCTGCTAATTGTTGTAATGTAATAGGGGCCAATGCGCTAGAGGTACTAGGCATCGCTTGCGCGGGCGTAACTGGTGTCGACACATGGGGAGAGGAAGGAGAACTATCCTTGTTACCTTCCGTTAAAGAATCATCTTGGGCTACATTTTTTAAGTGTCACTGCATGGTCTTTAAAATGTTTAGATACCTTAGCACACTTTAAACACAAATGTAAAAGGGGGTACCGGCATGGCTATTAAACTCATAGAACAAGGTCTATCTGTAGGCTCAGACATGTTAAACAGACTTAGACAGCACTCAAATACAGTAAAATACAATTTTTGAAAAAACGGTACTGTGCCTTTAACTAATAAAAAGCGCATACTTTTTTACTAAACCTCCAAAAATCATCCAATCTTTATGAAATGTTCACCATATGATCCTAATGCTTTGAAATGATTGCACAGTAAATTTCAAGTCAATTAACCCCCTACTGCCCAAACCGGAGCAAATTAACCATGCCACAGCCTTGGCTGTGGTCCTACCTTCCTTGGGGATTAGTTTTGATCGAAAATAAGCCTCTCTGAAGTCCTTAAGTAATCTTTGGACCCTTCACATGGATCTGCTTGAAGCTGTTTGTAAAATCAACTGCGCAACAGAGGCGCGAAATTCAGACCCCCTCCATCTTCACTCTGGAGTTGTGGGGCCTACCCAAGCCAAAATAGGTGTCTAAATATATGCCATGCGGAATAAACCCCAAAAAAAGTGTTTCAAATGTAATATAAACTTGTATAAATATCAGATTTTTGTAAAAAAATAATCGATTGCCCCTTAACAGTGTCCACCAGTGTTTTGAGCCCTTACAAATAAGCCTTCCTTCTATACTAAGTCTCAGAATATGGCTTACCTTTCCCACATGGGGATTCTTGTCAGTCTTCTAGCATTACTAAGTCTTGACTAGGGGGGGCGGAGCCTGAGGGGGAGCTATATGGACAGCTCTGCTGTGTGCTCTCTTTGCACTTCCTGTAGGGAATGAGAATATCCCACAAGTAAGGATGAATCCGTGGACTGGATCCACGATGTAAGAGAAACAAAAAATGTACAGTGAATATACATTTTCTTTTTTTTTTTTTAATACATGCATGATACCTGCTGTCCATTTTCTGCATCTCAGCAAATTTCTCAGGAGTCAGAAAGCCTGTATTCTGGTTTTGTAAACCCCACATATAGACTGAATTTCTACTTTATCATCAGTGGTACAACTTCTAGTGAGTTATCAAGTATAGCAGGAGAGCACTCTGCACTCAGTGGGCGGTATGACTTCTGATAGGGCATACCACCCATTGAGACAGTGAGAATAAAAAGTCAGGCTACTGCAGGGGTTTAAAAATCTGTGATTATGGATTTTTAAAACCTAAAGGATTAAAGGGACAGTCTACACCAGAATATTTATTGTTTTAAAAGATAGATAATCCCTTTATTACCCATTTCCCAGTTTTGCATAACCAACACAGTTATAATAATATACTTTTTTTTTTTTTTTTTAAAGTTTTTTATTAATCAATTATCATCCAGACAAGTTATAACATAGTTGTGATATTCAGTTACACAGTAACACATACGTGTTGTGAGATATTAACGTCTGGCCAGTTTAAGGATAACCTTTGTAAAATAAAACATTTCAAGAGGGAGAGAAAGAAGATGAAATCGAAGAAACAAATAGAGAGGAAGAAGGGAGAGAAGTCAGCCCTTGAGGGGGGTCCCCACCGCACTGGGGCGGATCCAAGGTAAATTGTGCAAGTATCTGTTAGGATATGGGAGATCTCATGGTTTTATAAAACACTACGTAACCCTATCGGATCTGTCTATAGATAGGACTGACGTAGGCTCTCTGTGTCAGGTAGTATTGGTTTTTGCTCCTGAGCAGATGTAAACGTGTTTAGGCTGCGTTTTAATGGTGTAGGGGGTATATCAGGATAAGATTTGTCATCCCATACATAGCACTGAGAAGAGTGGCTTTCCCATAAGAAACGTATTTCGGCCAGAAAGTTTATTTTTTTCCTTTTGGTGTAGCCATATTCTTCTAACACCAACAGATCTGTTATTTTAACCGTTCAGTCAGCTAAGGTTGGGGTATAGGAAGTCTTCCAATAAAGAGCTATCAGGGCCTTGGCCCCTGTAAGTCCCATCTGAAGAAGGGCGAGTCTGAGCTTGCAGGGAAGTTGTGGTAAGTCATTGAGTAAGGCTATGCGGGTTGTCAGGGTGAAGTTACTGGATAGCAGAGTCTGGAGGTATCTTTCAATCTTGCGCCAAAAGGGAAATATTTTGTCACATGACCACCACATGTGGAGGTAACCGCCTCTGTCTGCTGTCTGTGCATCCCCTCCAGCATCTGTTGCATTGGGGCAGATTGAGTGCAGCCTGGAAGGTGTTAAATACCACCTCATCAGAACTTTGAAATTTAACTCTAGTGAGTGGGGGGCGGTTGATGCTCCTGCCATTTGTGTGTGTACGGGGGGAGTTGTGTGGTGTGGTGAGTGTGACAGAGTGTGACAGAGTGTGACAGAGAGTGACAGAGTAAGAGTGTGACAGAGTGACAGAGTGTGACAGAGTGTGACAGAGTGTGACAGAGTGTGACAGAGTGTGACAGAGTGTGACAGAGTGTGACAGAGTGAGAGAGTGAGAGAGAGTGAGAGAGAGTGAGACAGAGTGAGAGAGTGAGACAGTGAGAGAGAGTGAGACAGTGAGAGAGTGAGAGACAGAGTGAGACAGAGTGAGACAGAGTGAGACAGAGAGTGACAGAGAGTGACAGAGAGTGACAGAGTGAGACAGAGTGAGACAGAGTGACAGAGAGAGACAGAGTGAGACAGAGTGAGACAGAGTGAGACAGAGTGAGACAGAGTGAGACAGAGTGACAGAGACTCGTTACACCCAGTGTGGAGCAGTAGTTTTCAAAAGGTGTGAGTTCTCTAAGAAGATCCTGCTGTACGGTGAAGTCTGGATAAAGTGGTCTAATTGTAAATACTTGAGCCAATTAGTATATCTACCTCCCGCCATCGCCCCCAGGTCCTCACGTTTTTTAAGCCTTCCCTGCGTGGTGAAATCTTTTAGTGGTGTGGTGTAGCCCCATTCTGTCTTTCTCTGCTGGCCCTTATCTAGTCCGCCTATCAAGTCAGCGTTGACAGGCACCGGGAAGAGCGGCGAGCGAGTGCCAGATATGTGTTTTCTCCGCTGCACTATAGAGTCCCAAGACTCAAATACTCCTTTATGAATCTCTAGTGTTGTGCATTGGGGTGGTCTAAGGTCTTTAGAGACCCAACATTAAGCACCCACGTCAGGTACCCTAAGTATATGGGAGTCGATAGCAACCCATGCCTTAGTGTCCCTAGATCTGTGCCAATTTATCAGTCTCTGCAGAGCTATTGCATCTAGATAATCAGCTATGCTGGATAAGCCCAAACCCCCGTTCTCGTATGCTCTGTACATGGTGTGTTTATGGATCCTAGGTTTAATGTTTCCCCAGATGAATAAGTTTATATGTTTTTGAAGTTAGGAGATGAACCATTTGGGGACAGGTATTGGGAGGGCTTGAAACAGGTATAAGACCCTTGGCAGAGTAGTCATTTTAATACTTTGAGTACGTCCCCACCATGTGATCGGTTTAGCAGCCCAGGTTTGAAGGTCTTGTTGTACTTGTCGGGAAAGGGACAGGTAGTTTTCCTCAAAGAGCTGTGCAATAGTGGGTGAAAGTTGGATGCCCAAATATCTAAGGGATTTTTTTTGCAAAGTAAGAGGGCATATTTCTGAAACTGACCTTAACGCTTCAGCTGAGAGGGATATATTTAGAAACTCTGATTTGTTTTTGTTGATCAGGAAGTTTGAGTATTTACTAAAAGTGTCTAATTGACCTAGCATTTTTGGGATAGAGGTTAAAGGGTTCGAAATTGTAAACAGAATGTCATCTGCATACATGCAATTTTAAAGTTATGTGGTCCAATTTGAATTCCTTCTATTTCTGGATCTTGCCTTACTAGAGTAGCCAGGACTTCCATAGAAAGTATGAATAGAATGGGTGATAAAGGGCAACCCTGCCTGGTGCCATTGTAGATTTGGAAGGGCTCGGAAAACATACCATTTGCTCTTACTTGCGCAGAGGGGCAGGTATACAAACTATAAATGCGGGTTATCATTTTGGGGCCAAATCCCTGGGCAATTAGAGCCTTCCACAGAAATTCCCAGTTAATGCGGTCGAATGCTTTTTCTGCATCCGTCGCTACTAGGACCGCTGGGATTTTGTGATATTTGGCATAGCATGCAAGGGTAACTGCTCTTATTATGTTGTCCCTTGCCCTCTCTCCCTGGGACACAACCGACGTGATCTGCGTGGATTAGAACGTGCAGTAGTTTGTTAATTCTGTTAGCAAGGATCTTGCCAAAGATCTTTATATCCGTGTTCAAGAGGGAGATGGGCCTACAGCTACTGGGATCTGTGGGGTCCTTATTAGGTTTGGGGATTACTGTGATATGTGCTTTTAACATTTCTGGCGGAAGTGGATGGCTCTCATCGAGTGTGTTGAACACTTTAATTAAATGTGGGGCCAGGGTGCTTGCAAAGGTTTTGTAGTATGCGTTTGAGAAACCGTCTGGACCTGGAGCTTTTCCAGAGGGTAAATCCCAAATTGCCCTAATCACTTACGATAAGGATAATGGTTCATCTAGTAATTCCCTCTGCTTGGCATCTAATCTAGATACCTCTGCCATGTCTATATAGTTTTGCATGTGTTCTAGGTGGTCGGGAGTGTCTCGACTATCCAAGTTGTAAAGCTTTGAGTAGAATTGGCTGAAGCAGTCCGCAATCTGCTTACTGTCATAAATACTGTGATTATTTGTGGTCACCAATTTGTGTATTTGATTTCTGCTTGTCTGAGCTTTTAAAAGTTTAGCTAAGAGGGGACCTGCTCTGTTGCCCTCATAGGCATATCATTTTCTAATGTTGAGGGCTTTTCTCTGGACTTCTTTTGTTAGTATTTTATTAAGGTCCTGTCTAACCTTCACAAGCTGATTATAAAGAGTGGTATCTGAGGGGGAGTTTTTGTGATTTAGCTCTAGGCTGGATAGTTGTGTAGTTAACGATTCCACCTCACTACTGTATGTTTTTTTCCTAAATGCGGAAAGTTTAATGCATTCTCCTCTTAATACAGCTTTGTGAGCATTCCAGACTGTGTTCGGATCTACATCTTGAGTGGCATTAATGCGAAAATATTCATGTAGAGATTTGGCAAGGAAGTCCAGAGTGGGAGGCGAACGAAGGAGGGACTCATCCATTCTCCACAAAAATGGGGTGACGGGGTGATTGGGCCATGTCAATTCTATGTCTACTTGGGAGTGGTCTGACCAGGGGGTGGTTTGAATATTTGAGTCCCTCACTAAAGATAAGTGATTTCTATCTATTAATATAAAAGTCTATTCTCGAGTAGACCGACCAGGGATGGGAGTAAAAAGTGTAGTTTCTTTGGATAGGGTGCTGTACTCTCCATATATCTATTAGACCTAACTGAGATAGGCAATTATATATTGCGTTGGGTGGTCTGATCTTTGATTGAGGATTGTTAGCAGATGTATCTAACCTCGGGTCGAGTGCTGTGTTTATGTCTCCCCCCAATATTAAGGTCCCCTTTCTGTTGTCCGCTACCAATTTCAGGAGATAATGAAAAAAAATTGAATTTTAGAGTTGGGCGCATAAACGTTCACTAGGGTCACCGGGTTGTTGAAACGGGTACCAATCAGGATAAGGATTCTACAATCCTCGTCCATTATGCTATGCGTTAACTTAAACTGCAAATTTTTGTGTATAAGTATGCCTACTCCGTTTTTCTTTTTTTTTTGTTAGGAAGAGAATTAAAGAAACTCAACGGATGGTGTTTCGATTAAAATTTTGGCTCCGCTTCTTTTAAAAAATGAGTCTCTTGAACAAAGACTATCGAGTCCTTTTGTTTAGCGAAGCATTTTAGTGCTACAGAGCGTTTGGTAGGTGAGTTGAGGCCTTTTGTGTTCTGAGATAATACTACAAGAGCCTTACAAGTCATGGGTAGTCAACTGGGTGGTCAGGGTGTGCATGAGTTTGGGGTCTTACCTGATATGGTTGGTCAGTTGAGGATACAGTGTGCTCTCCAATGAAAGGCGGAGAAGGGGCATGGACAGACATAAGGACACAGGTGGTTAAATTGCATGTACCGCCCCCCATGGCGGGGACCGAGCTGACAAGTAAAAATGAAAATAGAGAAAAGACATGAGTGATAACATGGCATAACATGTGCATAACAAGAGGTACAATTTTTATAGCAGATAATATATAAACATTAAGTAGATTCTGCATAACCAAAGAAAACTCAGTGGCTAAGGAATGATAGCTCCGACGCTATCTAAGGGGGGAAATGGGCTAGTAAACAAGTACTGACCGGACCTTGCCCGGAGGACGATATAAACATTAAGTAAACATGTGGGGTGTTAAGGGATACAGAGAACCGGGACTCTAAGTGTCAAGTTAAACAGAGCAGCGGTCATGAAAAAGTACTGTATAGATGAGGCCAGCATATTTAAACTTGCAAGGCCGTTGTCAAATTATCCAAGTCACATATATGCCGCCGACCAACAGAGGCCCTTCACTCTGGGAAACCTTGAGATGAATCAGACTCTCTCTCTGTCTGAGTCTGCTTTTGGGAAGTAGTGTTTCTCTTTTTCTTCGGGACTGTAACCCATTCTGGTCTTTGCGGCCTTGGTGGGATGTTGGCTTGTATTCTACCGTCTTTGTTACTGTCCTTTAATGATGGCAGGGATGGCTGTGGTATAACCAATTGGCGGCAGAACTCTTCAAGATCCTCTGAATCTCTATATGTATGGATTTTATCTCCCTTCATCACTTTAATGGCAAAAGGAAACCCCCATCTGTATTGAATATTCAGATCTGAGAGATGCAGGGTTAAAAAACGTGCTTCTTTACGTTTTGCTAATGTTAGTGCGCTTAAGTCAGCATAAATCTGAATAGAGTCGTCTCCGAAACGAATTGGAGATTTCTTGCGGGCAGCCTATAAGATTTTCTCTTTGTCTGAATCTGTGGCAACAAATTACGATATCTCTGGGAGGAGCTAATGGAGGTGGTTTAGCTCTTAGTGCCCTGTGGGCCCTATCTAGTGGAATATTCTCATCCGCCTTCAGTTCCAAAAGATATTTGAATAAGTTCTGCAAGTATGATGGTATTTGAGCAGATTGGATTTGTTCAGACGCCTCTGATTCTCAAATTTTGGCGTCTGCCCCTCTTATCAAGGTCTTCAACCTGAGCCTGTAGTTGTAAAATGGTGGAGTTCTGTTGTTCAAGCTCAGCCGCCATGTTATCCGCGGTCTTTGAGGTCTCCTCATATTGCTCCTCTAATTGAAGTACTCTATGGCCCAATGCATTAACCTTCCGTTTCACTCCAGCTAGCCCTTCTTTTATAGTGTTGTTGACTTGGGCAATGAAGTTTGAAAGGTCATCTTTGGTGGGTAGAGAGCTCAAGTCTGCTTTAGTGATCGCCATGGGTTGGTTCTCTGCTCTGTTAGTGGGTTCATCCGCTCTATCCACCATGTCTGACAAAGCTACATCCTCTGTGCAGGTATTAGGGCCTTCCATGGTCTTAAAAAATGCGTTAAATTTATTCCCTTGCGATGATAGTGGTTTTGTGCTTTTATCCCCTTTTGCTTTATTTCTTGCCGCCATAGCGAGAAATGAGGAGCCTCAAAGGCAGATATAATATCCTGCTAGTTCTAATGTATGGTCTCTAGCAGAGTGATTGCTTGTCTTGTAACGCTCAGTCTGCAGAGTCCTATTCTGTTAGTGACCCGTATAAGCGATGAGCATAAATGCAAAGTACTCAAATTATTTGCATGGATAAGTCTCTATTTCAAGGGGAAGCTTGTACTAACTGAGGATCTGGTGGAAGCTAACATGCGCAGACCTGTGTCTCCCACTAGTATAAAAAGAAAAATGCGGCCTAAGTTCCGGAGTCAGTGCACTGCAAGATTTATATATTGTGAAGATTCAGTGTATTTGTGGCTGAGCCTCTCATAGGAGAGTACTTACACTTCTCCCTTCATGTGCCAGTAGGAACCGGCCGATACGGCTCTCTGCAAAGGGCCAGCTGAAGCCGCTGCGACACCCAAGGTAGATTTACACAGGGTCGGTACTTCAGATGTTGTTTGCTGGGCTCCGTTTAATTATGCATGTGTCTGGGTAGCGATCCGGTGTCCCTCTTCTGATCGGGCATTAACACATGCCTATCTGTAGTGTTTCGTTCGGGTTTCACCCCTGGGAGGCTGTCCTCCGTAGCAGGTTATACCGGAGCTTAACTAAACTGTGGCCATGTTCGTCTTCGGCCGGCTCCGCCCGCCCTCTGCAAACTGCCCCTTTTTTCAGTTCTTTTGACAGACTTGCAGTCTAGCCAATCAGTGCCTGCTCCCAGATAACTTCTCGTGCACGAGCACAGTGTTATCTATATGAAATACGTGAACTAACACCCTCTAGTGGTGAAAAACTGTTAAAAAGCAATCTGAAAGAGGTGGGCTTCAAGGTCTAAGAAATTAGCATATGAACATATGAGAACAAAGCAAAATTGGTGATAAAAGTAAATTTGAAAATGGTTTAAAATTACATGCTCTATCTGAATCATGAAAGTTTATTTTGGCCTAGACTGTCCCTTTAAAAGGAACAGCACAAAAAGGAACAGGAGGAGTCATTCAAGTAAAAGAATGTTACTGTACTGTCACTTTATAGCAGACGTTTGTGAAAGTGTCAGAAATGCCTCAGAATTTAGTTGATATGTTAACATGACCCTGCAGAGCATACCCACTTAAAATTTACATATGAAAGGGAAAATGGGCGTCTGACATTGGTACAGAAATGCAATGTTATATGTAGGCAAGGCCCTCTCTAGACATACTTGCAAAATTTGATTATAATAAAAATAGCAACGCTTACTTACATGAAATTATAGTCCTGTAATAATAATCCTCTAATAGCCTTAGCCTGCCTGAATTGCCATGCCGCCTCCACACCCATGTGTCCACATGGTGCTCCTGCCGCCTCTAACTGTTTACTCAAAATTGCATGCAGGCAGCACTGTGCGCATGGCGCCTGGCTAGTGTGGTCATCCACACCCGGTCGGTCTACATATATTGCAGCACTGCAGGGGCTCCCGGCAGCCTGTATATACCAGAAAAGAACTTACTAACTGTAGTAACGGCTCCTTCCAGGCAGTTCACACAATCGTGACAACACACTAAGTCACACCACGCACGGCACAAACGTGAGACCCCACCCCATCTTCTAGTCTTTAAGTACAGACTCAGTAATACAATATATATTCTAATACAATACATTTTAATAAAAAAGCAAGACATTTTGGGGGGGGGGGAAAGATGGGGCCCCCATCGCGACCGCTACATCACCGACAATTCCGCCCCTGGCTTACCTGATAATTTTATTTCCATTGAGGGGAGGAGAGTCCAAGGCTTCATTCATTACTTGTGGGAAATAAGAACCAGGAGGCGGCAAAGACACCCCAGCCAAAGGCTTAAAATTACCTCCCCCACTTCCCTCATCCCCCAGTCATTCTGCCGAGGGAACAAGGAACAGTAGGAGAAATATCAGGGTATAAATGGTGCCAGAACAACAAACATTAAATTTAGGTCCGCCCACCAGAGCAACGGGCGGGAGCCATGGACTCTCCTACCCTCGATGGAAATAAAATTATCAGGTAAGCATAATTTATGTTTTCCCATCTAAAGGGGAGTAGAGTCCACAGCTTCATTCATTACTTGTGGGAACAAATACCCAAGCTCTAGAGGACACAATGAGAAACAGTAGGGCAAAAAAATGCGGACCCTAATCTGAGGGCACCACAAGCCTGTAAAACCTCTCTCCCAAAAACAGCTTCCGCCGAAGCAAAAACGTCAAATTTGTAAAACCTTGTAAAAGGTATGTAAGGAGGACCAGGTAGCCGCCTTACAAATCTGCTCCATAGAGGCCTCATTCTTAAAGGCCCAAGAAGAAGCAACAGTTCTAGTCAAATGAGCCGTGATCCTCTAAGGAGGCTCATGTCCCGCTGGTCTCATAGGCTAAGCAAATCAAGTTCCTCAACCAAAAGGACAAAGAAGGGGCAGAATGCTTCTTCTACTTTTTTGTCCTTTTGGTTGAGGACCATAGACCACAAACAGATGTAGATTGTCTGAATTCTTTTGTAGCCTGAAGATAAAACTTCAAGGCTCAGAAAACGTCCAAATTATGAAGTAACCTCTCCTTAGGAGAAGAGGGGTTAGGACACAAAGAAGGAACTACTATTTTCTGATTGATGTTACGGTTAGACACAACTTTGGGAAGAAATCCCAAACCAGTGCGCAGAAAAAGCCTCATCAGCGTGAAAAATCAAATAAGGAGGCTCAAATTGCAAGGCCGCCAACTCAGAGACTCTGCGAGCCAATGCAATAGCCAACACAAAGAGAACCTTCCATGAAAGAATCTTAATGTCAATAGAGTGCATAGGTTCAAAGAGAACCCTCTGCAATATCCTCGGAACCAAGTTTAAGCTCCAGGGAGGAGCGGACTGTCTAAAAACAGGTCTGATTCTAGACAGAGCCTAAACAAAGGACTGAATATCAGGAAGCTCAGCGAGCCTCTTGTGCAACAAAACAGATAATGCCGAAATCTGTCCCTTCAAAGAACTGGTGGCAAGTCCTTTTTCCAATGCATCCTGGAGGAAGGACAGAATCCTGGATACCTTAACCTTGTGCCAAGAATATCCATGCTTCTCACACCAGGACAAGCAAGTCCTTCACACCTTATGATAGATGCGACGAGTGACCGGCTTTCTAGCCTAAACGAGTGCATCAATCACTCTCTCTCAGAAAACCCTCTCTTGGCCAAGTCTAAGCGTTCAATTTCCACGCAGTAAGCCTCAGAGAATCTAGATTTTGATGTTGAAAGGGACCCTGTACCAACAGATCCCTGCAACAGGGTAACCTCCATGGAGGAGAAGATGACATCCCCACCACATCCGCAAACAAAGTCTTCTGCGGCCACGACGGAGCAATCAGAATAGCCTTAGCTTGCTCCTGCTTGATGCGGGCCACTACACGAGATAGAAGTGGCAACGGTGAAAAAAAAAAATGTAAACTAGGGTGAACCCCCAAGGCAACTATCAGCTCTGCCTGGGGATCCCTGGATCGCGACCCGTATTTGGGTAGCTTGCAATTGCGTCTGGACGCCATGAGGTCTATCTCCGGCGTCTCCCATCTGCGACAAATCCCCGCAAACACCTCGGGATGGAGAGACCATTCCCCCGAATGGAAGGATTGCCTGAGGAAATCCGCTTCCCAGTTGTCCACACCCGAAATGTAAATTGCTGAGAGCAAGCAGTTGTGGGACTCTGCACATTCCAATATCCGAGAAACCTCTATTATTGCCAGAGAGCTTCTCGTCCCCCCCCCCTGGTGGTTGATGTAGATACATTGTAGATCGCTCGAAGTTCCAGAATATTGATCGGAAGGAGAGACTCATCTCGAGACTATTTTCCCTGTGCCATCCTGACACCCAAAACAGCTCTCCATCCTGCCAGAATCGCGTCCGTAGTCACAATCTCCCAGGACGGTCTCAGGAAGGACGTCCCTTGGGACAGTTATTCCAGACGGATCCACCAAGAGAGGGATTCCCTCATCCGAACGTCCAAAGAAATCCATTGGGATAGGTCTGTATGATTGCCGTTCCACTGACTCAATATGCATAACTGAAGAGGTCTGAGGTGGAACCTGGCGAATGGAATGACATTGATGCAAGACACCATGAGCCCGATCCCCTCCATACTCTGAGCCACAGAGGGACTGGAGTAGGACTGAAGGGCAAGACAGGTGGACACAATCTTCCTGTGTCGCTGATCTGTGAGAAATATCCTCATGGATATAGAATATATTATCGTTCCCAGGAACTCCACCCCCCTGTTGCTGGGAATCAGGGAGCACTTTCCTGAGTTTATCTTCCAACCGTGGGATTGGAGCAAAAGAAGAGCCCTTGAGTGATCCTCTGCGAGACTGAACGACGGAGCCTGGGACTAGGATGTCATCCAGATAGGGCGCTACAGCAATTCCTCTGGATCTGGCCACTGCAAGTAGCGCCCCCAGAACCTTTGTGAAGAATCTGTTGGTCCAGGAATGCAAATCTCAGGAACCTGAAGTGGTCCCTGTGGATTGGCACATGAAGGTAAGCATCCTTGGCCCCCTGGACGCCCCATTATATCTGGGGTAGGTTCTCTATTGGAACCACTCTCGGAATTTGTTGATTCCCTTTTGCAGCCTTTGGTCTGTAATCTTATGAGTTACATCAGAGATGCAACTCAGGTTCTGAGAACTGTATCGGCTATTGAGTGGGAACAAAGCTATCGTTTTGTTACCATAGACGTGGTGTCCCTTTACACCTCCATTCCACACCAGCAGGGATTGAATGCAGTTTCTTTTCTTTTGGATAATCATTCAAATTACTCTGAAAACATTAAGCAATTTCTTATTCTGGCCATTGAATTTTTACTTACTCATAATTTCTTTTTGTTTGAGGGGTGTTGTTACCTCCAGAGACGTGGAACAGCTATGGGGGCTAAGTTTGCCCCCTCCTACGCCAATCTCTATATGGGATGGTGGGAGCTGTTCCATGTCTATGGGGGTGACAACCCTTTCAAAAATCATATTATTTACTTTGGCCGGTATATAGATGATCTGCTGCTGGTGTAGAATGGGGATGAAGATAGTGTTGTCAATTTTGTCAAATATTTGCATAATAACGAAGCAAATCTTAAATTTACTTTTGAGCAACATGAATCTCAAATTATTTTTTTGGACATTGAGCTTAGGGCAAATGTATCAACACGCACCATTGACACCTGCCTTTATAGAAAACCAACGGGTGGCAATACAATTTTAAATTACAAATCATGCCACCCACGACACGTCCTGAAGGCCATACCAAAAGGCCAATATATACGGACCAAAAGAATCTGTTCCAATGATGTAACATACAGGGAACAAATTGATATTTTGGATGAGAGACTCTCTGAGCGTGATTACCCAATCAACCTACTAAAGACAACCAGAGAAGAAGTCACTTTAATACCACGTGATATTCTTTTGAAATACAAGCGGGCTGATTTAGCCCGCTCCAAAACACAGACTAGTGGGGACAAGCTAATTTTTAGCACTCCGTACAGTCAAGAATTCCACAAAATCTGTAACCTTGTAAAAGAATGTTTACCCATTCTTGCCACTGACCCCAGTCTGGAGAAGGTGGCGAGTAATGGATGTAAATTTGTCGCAAGAAAAGCAAAAACCATAGGAAACATGGTGGCTCCCTCTCAACTACCTGAACGCAATATGCGTACTTGGTTGCCTAAGAGGTTAGGCTTTTACAGATGCAAGTCTAGAATCTGTAAGACTTGCAATTATGTCACAGAGGGTGAATTGTTCAAATCCTCTGTCTCTAATAACACCTATCAAATTAGATACAATTTAAACTGCAATTCCACACATGTAGTATATCTCCTGACCTGTAGGGGGTGCCAAATCCAATATGTAGGAAAAACTAAAAGGATGCTCAGAGATAGAGCACTAGAGCATATTAGGGACATTGATAATCCCGAGGTTTTTACTCCAGTGGCAAAACACTTTAAAAATATGCATGATGCAGATTCATCATTGGCATCCTTTCAGGCAATTGACTATGTCCCCAGACACAAGAGAGGTGGGGATAGGGAGTACAAACTTAGTTACAAGGAGGCTCAGTGGATATTTACACTTAATACCAGACATCCTCTAGGAATAAACATGGAGTCAGATGTCAATTTATTTATTTGATTATCCTTAGTACATAAACTTTGTTAAATTGTATTTGTGTTGTCTTGTTCTGATCCCCCATTTTATTGGATCATAGTATCGTAGATATTTTTGATATATATTATTCATATGTAGTATGATCTAATTGTATAGCCACTCTTTACTGATGTAATGTAAATTAACTTCACTATACAGGCAGGAAGGTGTTAATTATCACATGTGTGTTTAATTTAATTTTTGAAGCGTATCCCTTTAATAAGGGCATTCCGGTAAGTGCAGATTATAGCAGTGAACAAGTGTGGAGATCCCACACGAAACATGTCTGCTGTTTCCTGCACTACCGGATACTCTTTCCTGCTGATGTGAGCTGCTTGCTCCCCCATGGTTTTATCTTGTATTCACCACCAATAAAGATCAAGTTTTTTATCTTATACTAAGGACTTTTATTTCCTGTGAGTAGGAGTTGCTGTGGAATTTGTACATACTGGAACTTTGTTTGCGTTCTAACGGGGACGCTTTCCAGCTGCACCCTCTAACAGGAACAGGCTCTCTTTGACGTGTGCACGCTGAAGAAACGCTGCCGGATACACACGTGGTGCAGGTGAGCGCCGTAGATCGTTTGCTTTCCATCCTTCAAGTCTATTGTCATAAACTGACCCTCTGGAACTAGGGGCAGAATAGATCTGATCGTTTCCATTTTGAACGGTGGAACAGCCAGAAATGTGTTTAAACATTTTAGGTCCAGAATCGGGCGGAACGTGCCCTTCTTTGTGACCACGAAAAGGTTTGAATAGTACCCTAGACCCCTTTCTGCTGGGGGTACTGGTACAATTACTCCGAGGGAGGAGAGATCCCTCACACATTCCAGAAAGGCATCTCTTTTTTCTGGACTGAAAGACAGGTTTGACAAGAGGAATCTGCCCCTGGGCGGATGAGATCTGAACCCTATCCTGTATCCTTGGGCAACAACCTCCAGAACCCAAGGGTCCTGAACATCCTGCAACCAGGCTTCTGAGAAGAGAGATAATCTGCCTCCTACTTGGCCCAGAAACCGGTCGGGGGCCGCCCCTTCATGCCAACTGTTTCGGCAGGCTTCTTGTTCTTCTTGGACTTATTCCAAGACTGAGCTGATTTCCAAGTGCCCTTGGACTGATCTGCTTTCGCGGTGGGCTGTTGGTGTTGGGCCTTGGCCGGACGAAAAGTAGATCCCTTAGCCTTCTTATCCTGCGGTAGAAAAGCGCCCTTGCCTCCCTTAACCGTGGATATGATCGTGTCCAATCCTGGACCGAGCAGGATCTTTCCCTGAAATGGAAGGGATAGCAGTCTACGCAGACCACAACTTTAGAAACAGAGCCCTGCGGGCTAATACGGAAAAACCTGACACCTTAGCGTTCAGGTGAATAATTTGCATATTGGCATAACAAATAAAAGAATTAGCAACCCTCAAAGCCTTAATTCTCTCCTGTATCTCCTCGAAGGGAGTCTCCCTCTCGACCATGTCAGACAGCTACCGCCGCTGCCGGCTGAAAAACAAACCCTGTATGTTGAAACATTTTTTTTTTTTTTTTTATTTTTTTTTTTTTAACATGTTCTCTAACTTTTTATCCATGGGCTCTTTAAACGACGAACTATCCTCAAGAGGAATCGTCGTCCACTTTGCGAGCGTAGAGATAGCACCATTCACCTTAGGGACAGTCCCCCATAGCTCGAGCGGAGAGTCCGGGACGGGGAACAGCTTCTTAAAGAAAGAAGGGGAAAGAACCTAATCTCTCCCATTCATTCTTAATAATGTTAGCCATCTTAACAGGAACCGAGAAGGTCTGAGGCACCACCCTGTCCTCATATACTTTATCAAGCTTAGGAATCTAAGGTTCCTCCGGTAGCTTTGGTTCCGGAACCTCGAGGGTAGCAAGCACTTGCCTCAGCAAAAAGCGCAAATTTTCCATCCTAAACCGAAAGTCAGGCTCCTCTGCCATTGGAGCTTTAGATGACAGACTCCGACCCAGAAAGAACGTCCTCCAAAGAGTCGGAGTCGTCATCAGCGGATAAAACTTTCCGAAATATCCACTGGCGTAGATGCCTGGGTCGTATCGCCATATTCTACCTTACGCTTGGCAGAACGTGGTAAGGCACTAATCACCTTAGAGACCGCCGTTTGCAGTTGATCTGCAAAATCTGACTGCCAACTGATCTCTCTAGTAGGAGAAATAGTCATGACCTGGGGCGCTGCATGTGTACTCAGAGATAAAATGTAGGGAATGCACCTCACGGGACAGGGAACCCTCAGAGGTGGACGGCTCAGTAGTACTAGACATCCTATTCTTTCTAGATGTCATGACTTTATCAAGGCATGTGGAACATAGTTGAGCAGGTGGATCTATCGGAACATACTCACAATAAACACAATTAGACTTAGTTAAAGTGGGAGTACCCGCTAACGCATCAGAGTCCTCCATAGCTTACGGCTTTATTACGGACTAGTTATAAATATTAAAAAATGGCACCCTTATATCTAATGGCCAGGGCACTCACCACCTCCTATGACCAGGACCACAGAAACCTTTACGTCTCCTGCACCGCCAGTCAAGCAAGGAAGTCGAGTAGGCCAAGGAATGCCTCGCAGGAGCGCCCCTGCACTAGGGAGAAAATGCGCCAAATCTGCCGCGCAAATACTCCCAGAAGTGAAACTAAGTCCACCCATTGCCAGAGCCTCATCTCAAACATGATGCAGCAATGACAACAATATAGCTGCAAGCAGCGATAGAGGTGGCCAAGCGCATAGCCTTTGCAATGGCATACAAGCAGCTAAGTCACAATATAAAGCTAATCAGCAAGTTTTAGAGCTCTAACATAATCGGTTGCAAATAAAAACACATTTTTGCGTTTTTTTAAGATGGTTGCCACACCATATGACCAATACTTTCAACACGAACAGACGTAGCTCTAGGTCACAATATATAGTTATACAGCAAATTTCGTAGCTTTAACATAAGCAGTTGCAAAGAAAACACATTTTCGAAGTTTTCGCATAAACCAATATGGCTACTACAGCTTGAGACCAATTCCTTCTACGTGAACAACTGACTCTAGGTCACACTATAAGGTTATACAGCAAGTTTCACAGTTCTAACATAAGCAGTTGCAGAGAAAATAGATTTTCGAAATTGCCGCATAAAACAAAATGGCTGCCTAATCATAGGATATACAGCCTCCATATTATGCATAATAGTTCTCACCATAGATGTCAAACATAACAAAAATAAAGCATTTATGTAAAGCGGTTTTTGTTTTATTATTAATTTAAAGATATTGTTAATCATTTTTTAACAATTCAAAATGGCTGCCAAACTACATGACATACCTTCTATTGAACAAATCTGAATGTTAGTCATAAGATAACTCTCTAAACAAAATTGCAAGTGTGTAGTTTTTAAAAACGGCACATACAAAACAAAATGGCCGCCAAGCTATGCAATGTATGGCTTTTAAATTGCACATACTAATGCTCAATATAGACCTCTGTAACATATAGTTAAGTGTAAAAATGCATAAAGTGCAAATTTACGCAATTAAACAATAAAAAGGTGAATGGCTTACAGCAGCCATGTTGATGATAGAAAGCTCGCAGTTTGAACAAACTTGGTAGATGACCTTGCAAAGAGCACATGTGCAAACTTGTTTCAGAGAAGATGTTTAAATATTTTCGCACTTTTCAAAATGGCAGCTAGATCATGTGACTAAATCACTTCTCTTGAACAAACTTTATTCTAGGTCAGTACAGCAGTAAACACAGCAAGTTTCACAACTGTAACATAAGCGGTTCCAGAGAAGAAGATTTTCAAGCGTTTGTCAAAATTTGTCAAAAAAACAATATGGCTGCCTGATCACATGACCTATGAGATTTATGTTGCACAGGATTATGCACAGCATAGATCTCTAGCAATGTGCCAAGTTTCATGAGTTTTCGTTATGCTGTGGTTATTATAAGCATTTGAAAAAAACGGCGGAAAAAAGGAAATTTATGCTTACCTGATAAATTGATTTCTTTTACGAAATACAGAGTCCACGGTTTCATCCTTTACTTGTGGGATATATTCCTCCTGCTAACAGGAAGTGGCAAAGTGCACCACAGCAGAGCTGCTATATAGCTCCTCCCCTAACTCCTCCCCCCAGTCATTTGACCGAAGGTATAGGAAGAGAAAGAACCATTAAGGTGCAGAGGTGACTGAAGTTTATATAAAAATAAGTCCTGTCTCAAAAAGACAGGGTGGGCCGTGGACTCGGTATATCGTAAAAGAAATCAATTTAACAGGTAAGCATAAATTTCCTTTTCTTTTACAAGATATGCCGAGTCCATGGTTTCATCCTTCACTTGTGGGATACCAATACCAAAGCTTTAGGACACGGATGAAAGGGAGGGACAAGACAGGAACCTAAACGGAAGGCACCACTGCTTGAAGCAAAATAAACTCTCTTATCACCACAAACTTCACCCTTCCTATTACTATGCATAGGCAAAGAGAATGACTGGGGGGAGAAGCTATATAGCAGCTCTGCTGTGGTGCTCTTTGCCACTTCCTGTTAGCAGGAGGAATATATCCCACAAGTAAAGGATGAAACCGTGGACTCGGTATATCTTGTAAAAGAAATAATAATAGTACAAGCAATAACAAATAATAATATAGCTGCAAGCAGCAATAGAGGTGGCCACGTGCATCGCCTTTGCAATGGCATACAAGCTGCTAAGTCACACAATATAGCTATACAGCAAATTTCACAGCTTTAACATAAGCGGTTGCAAAGAAATCACAATTTCGAAATTTTCGTGTAAACCAATATGGCTGCCATAGCTTGTGACCAATTCCTTCAACATGAACAAATGTGACTATATCACAATATAAGGTTATACGGCTAGTTTCACAGTTCTAACATAAGCAGTAGCAGAGAAAATAGATTTTTAAAAGGTTCGCATAAAACAAAATGGCTGCCAGATAATATGATATACAGCCTCCATGTTCTGTCCATATATTCATATGTACATCTTTAAGTGCTATTTTAGTTCTTGTGCTCCCTCTAGTGTTACGTTTTATTATTGTATTCAATTTAATGTATATTCTCTGTTCTACCTCTGACCTTTTTGAGGTCACTTCCTGCCTCCATTTTTTCACTTGTGTGTGTAAATTAGTTTCACTTTCAATGTGTAAAGTTTGCTAGAACTTTCTGCCAATAGCTTTGTAGTGGCAAATTCTTTTTACCTGGCAATTACCACTTCTGGAACCCCAGAATTCTTGTTTTGCAACAATAAAGCTTGAAGGATTCCTAAATCTCTGCTGTGGAATTTGAGTTAAGCTACTGCTGGATTCTGCTAACTGTAAGTAGATTGCATGTCTAACTTTCCATCAGAAGGCAGTCATCTTGCAAACAGTAGATGAAAACAGAAAACTCCATATTATGCACAATAGTTCTCACCATAGATGTCAAACATGGCAAAAAAAAGCATTTTGTAAAATGTTTTTTTGTTTTATTATTAGTTTAAAAATATTGTTAAAGGGACACTGATCCCAAATTTTTTCTTTTGTAATTCAGAAAGAGCATGCAATTTTAAGCAACTTTCTAATTTACTCCTATTATCAATTTTTCTTCTCTCTCTTGCTATCATTATTTGAAAAAGGCATCTAAGCTTTTTTTTGGTTTCAGTACTCTGGACAGCACTTTTTTATTGGTGGATGCATTTATCCACCAATCAGCAAGGACAACCCAGGTTGTTCACCAAAAATGGGCCGGCATCTAAACTTACATTCTTGCATTTCAAATAAAGATACCATGAGAATGAAGAAAATTTGATAATAGGAGTAAATTAGAAAGTTGCTTAAAAATTCATGCTCAATCTGAATCACGAAAGAAAAATTTTGGGTACAGTGTTCCTTTAAGCGTTTTTGAACAATTCAAAATGGCTGCCAAACCACATGACCTATCAACTTCTCTTTAACAAATCTGAATGTTAGTCATAAGAATTTTATAAACAAAATTTCAAGTCTGTCCCATAAACGGTTTCGGAGAAGAAGATTTTTGTAGTTTTTAAAAACAGCGCATACGAAACAAAATGGCTGCCAAGTGATGCAATGTATGGCTTTCTAATTGCACATAATAAAGCTCACTATAGACCTCTACAATTTGCAGAAGTTTAATGAAAATTTGCAAATGTTTTATTTCACGAAGGCGACTGCGCAGTGCAAATTTTGACTACAATATTGCCTTTAGGGGTCATGACTATGTGTAATCATGCGTCTGCTGCACTGTAATATAGTTAAATAGTGCAAATATAATGCATAACTATAGACCTCTACAATTTGCAGAAGTTTCAAGAAAATTTGCAAATGTTTTATTTCACTTAGGCGACTGCGCAGTGCGAATTTGGACTGCAATATTGCCTTTAGGGGTCATGACTGTGTAATCATGTGTCTGCTGCACTGTAATATAGTTAAATAGTGCAAATATAATGCATAAAGTGCAAATGTACACTATTAAACGATAAAAAGGCGAATGGCTCATTGCAGCCATGTTGATTATGGAAAATTTGCAGTTTTAACAATCTTGGTAGATGACCTTGCAAAAAGTACATGTGCAAAATTGCGCTCCATTGCACTTAGCGGTTTCAGAGAAGATGTTTAAAGATTTTCACACATTTCAAAATGGCAGCAAGATCATGTGACTAAATCCCTGCTCTTGAACAAACTTTATTCTAGGTCAGTACAGCAGTACACACAGCAAGTTTCACAACTAACATAAGCGGTTCCGGAGAAGATTTTCAAGCGTTTGTCAAAATTTGTTGCGAAAAGCAATATGGCTGCTAGATCACATGACCTATGAGATTTATGTTGCATAGAATTATACATAGCATAGATCTCTGACACTGTGCCAATTTTCATGAGTTTTTGAGTTACGCTGTTATTATAAGCATTTGAAGAAAAAAAAAAAAACACGGAACAATAATAATAATCTGAGCAAAAACAATAGGTTTCCAGCACTATAGTGCTTGGCCACCTAATAATTATGTATAACCCCCCACTGTTCAATAATCCCCTATCAGGGATATTAACCCTTGATTCTATAAAGATAAAAGGTATCACACTGTGACCCTGTCTTCTGCGTTATCATTATGTGTATAAAAAATGAAAACGATCTTACCAGAATCTATGCCGTGGAACAGGAACACTGCCTCTCAAGCACGACAGTGTAGTAGCATCGCTCCTGACATGGAGTTGAGTGTAGAAAGCAGGCAGCAAAACTCGTCAACGCCAATTGCTTATGGAGCTGTTAAAATGAGTCGGGATGGTTTCGCAGAAAGACTCTCCCTGCATCTCCGGGCCAACTTTCACCCAAGCTTTCACTTAGAGACTGACAGGACTACTTAAAACTCCAGTCCCATTGCGAAGAGTACTACACTCCATAAGAGACTACTCCGAATCTTCCGACACTTCTCTGCCAACCTCCTGTGACGAAAGGCAAAGAATGACTGAGGGATGAGGGAAGTGGGGGAGGAATTTAAGCCTTTGGCTGGGGTGTCTGCCTCCTCCTGGTGGCCAGGTTCTTATTTCCCATAAGTAATGAATGAAGCCGTGGACTCTCCTCCCATTTAGAAGGAAATGTAGAAAACCATGATTTAAATCAAATCTTACTGACTAATGATTACATTGTTATTTAAATCAGATTTTAAAACAATTTGACTTAAATCAACTCCACCCTGATAAAAATAAAAATCTTTTTCACAACCAGTAGCTAGTAGATATAATCAAATACCTTCACTAGCAGCCATGCAAGGTACCCAATGGACTTGGAACGTTTAAAAACAAAAACATTGGGAGGATCCAGGTACAGCCAGCACTCTCCTCTTATGTGTATATATACACATACACACAAATATAGAGGGGTGGAAAATATCGCTATAGTTAACTACTCGTGAGTTAAAGTTACTAGTCCACTCAATGTTATACCAGCTGGAGTTTAAAATGTATGAGAAAGTGCATGAAATGCATTTAGTGTTTACTGTCCCTTTTTCAGTCAGGTGTGGCTATACTTTTGACTAGTAGAAATATTTATATAAATACAAAAAGCTAGATTATATTAAAGGCATTTGTGTTATTTTTGTCTATGTTCCTCTAATTCAGCTTGATTTCTTAAAATAAAATATTACTTCTTTGGGAGGTGCGTCTGCATAGCAGCCATGTTATGTCACACTACTGGAAGCTGTGAAGAAGTTTAGTACAATCCACCGTGTATCTAAAGATCTCTATGCCATACAGCACTGATTTCTATCCTAACAAATGACATAGAACTTTGAGCTTTTTAACAAATGTATAGAATGAGCAGAATATTTTTTTCACTAAACTATTAGATCCACAAGACATTGACTTAAAAGCTACTATACTATCCTTGCGGACAGTTGCTATGAACGAGTTTTGTATTGGCCTAAAGCTTATACTAGAGGATTTTGAAGCAGGGTGGATGCAAATCAATTTATTTTTTATTATTTAAAATCAGTTTATTTTGTTTGATTTTTTTTAAAATAAAATGCTTTGAGGAAAAAAAATAATCTATATAAAAATATAGTTTCTATTTAAAATACATTATAATCCTAAAGGTTATTCATCTTGAAATAAAGATTAGTTTTTAATTATATAGCAAGATGCTGTATTTTCATGGCTGTAATTTTTTTGTAAAATAAATTCCATTAATCAATTCACAATGCTCTTCTAAAGGTTTCTGTCAAATTATTTGAGATTTTTTTCTATTATGAAGATATCACATTATTGGTTTTGTAGTTCTCAAAACTGTGAATGTGTGCCTGCAGAAATAACATGCCCCTTCTTCACAACAACATTTTATAAAAATTAACATACAGCGTTGATATAGAAAGTTAATTAGATAAGAGAAGTCAAATGGAGAATTGTTAAAAAATGCATGTTTTCTAAGTCATGAAAGTTTAATTTTGACTTTACTGTCCCTTTAATGCCATTGATCCCCTGCAAATCTATTTATAAAGAATCAATCCATACTAAGTTTAAAGAAGCTCACTGAATAGAAGTTTGTTTGGAGTGGAAGAGATCTACACAAGGACCTAAGTGTGAGGGAAGGGCAAGCATTAAAAATGAAAAATAATGTTATTGTTTTAGTTAAATAAAACTATTTAAATTATTATTAATGCAATAATTATTCTCCTTCCAATAAAGTACAGGTGAAAAGTTAATCAAATATGAATGATTAACCAATTAAACTGGATAAAGTTCACCTCCAAATAATTTAATTAATTCCAATAATATATCTATGCATATCTGATATATAACCAAATCAGTAATGGTCTGATAACTGGAAAAAAATCATCTTAAATGTTATTCTAAAAATGAAAACCATGATTTTAGAAAGAAAAAAAAAAAAAAAAAAAAAAAAAGTTTTTGGACTAGTGATTTAAAGGGCCATAATACCCAAATGTTTAAACACTTGAAAGTGATGCAGCATAGCTGTAAAAAGCTGACTAGAAAATATCTCCTGAACATCTCTATGTAAAAAAGAAAGATATTTTACCTCAAAAGTTCCTCAGTAGCCACATCCCATTGTAAAGGATTTCTAAGCAGCATTTTAGTGTGTCTGTCCTGGGACAGCTTAAGGGATGAGCCTCGTGAACTCTCATATTTCACCAATCAGGTAAAGGAAGCTTACTATGAAATATCATGAGAGTTAAGTCAAATCTCATGAGATCACAGTAAGAGTTCATGACCTCAGCACTGCTGATGCTGATTGGCTGCTGTTCATTTCTTCATTTTTTTTTATTTTTACCTGCAGCTGGGAGCAGGTGAAGTATAACTTTTTACACAGAACTTACTCTGCTGAGCAGATTGTGAGGTAAAATATCTTCCTTTTTTACATAGAGATGCTCAGGTGATATTTTCCTGTCAGCTTTTTACAGTTATACTGCATCAGTTTCAAGTGATTTAGCATATGAGTATTATGTCCCTTTAAATCAAATCCACCCTGTTTCGAAGTATAGGTATTTAAAAAGTGTGGGTGATCTGATGTCAAAGATTGAGGTAAACAGGAGTAAATTTGCAGTAACACTACATCTCAGAGTTCTGAAGCTGTATATGGGCTATCCAGACACCCTCAAAGTAATGACCTGCGGGCTGAGTCACGTCAACTACCTAAGCCTGCACCAGCCTTACCTTCAAAAATACAGCACGATAGATTGAGCCCAGCAAAGCTGACCAGTAGAGAGGCTGAGGCACAGTTTGATCCAATGCCGATCACGGAGCTAAAAGGTGGTGCTTCAGCATGGATCATAAAGAGACAGTTGACGTACTGTCTTCAACCTCAGCTCATAGCTGTTCACAGTGGGTTGCCTGGGGTTGAGCCTGGGTCAGACTCGCTCTTGGGGGATAACCCGTTGGGAGGATCAAGAAGGAAGCACTCCAGCATGGCAGCCTGCTATAATGTTGCTGTTTAAGGATGGGGACACAAGTAATGCTAGCAATGCTGGTTCCATAGTGATCAAAAGTAGTGAGGGTACTATATGCAGCTCAAAGATGTAGCAATGACCCTTTTGCTCAATATATTAGCTTTCCCAAACAACTCAATATCCATGAGTGACTTAATATAGAGAAACTCTGTTTTACACATTAAAATATTTCTCAGTTATTTAAATATGCTTCAGCAACTGTAGATTTCAAAATATTTCAAGGATATGTTGAATGTGTTAGCTTTCCCCACCAACGTAGCTAAATTGCCCATAAGTGGCCTATTACTGAAGTACGGAAACTCTATTTTATGTGTTACAATGTTCCTTAATCACAAAGTGAGGCTTAACCGAATATGCTACAGCAATTAGATTCCTAAATGTTTTCAGAATGTAGTATACTTGCTCAATATATTTTCCCCACCATATAAGTTTCTTTGTGAAGTTTGAAGGTCCTACTAATTCCAAATATAAAGACAATCCGCTTTCACAAAACCATACATGGGGATAAAATGTAACAAAGCTAAAATATATATTTTTTTATGAGTCAGTTTAGAAGCTGTGCACATTGAAGCTAGAAGGAAATGCAAGATACTTACATATATTGTCATGCTCATTGGCTCCCATTGCTACATTGCTGGACAGGAAGGAGCCTGCACAAGTTTAATAAAAAGATGTATTCAGCACAGGAATATCCAAAATATTTCAAAACATTTTAAATTATTCTCCTTAATAAAGCAATGAAATTTTATTTAAGCATTTAAATCTTCAAAAAATAATAATAATAATAATATATAGTTATAACTGTGGTTTGAACTTACCAGGATGCAACTACCAAATAGTGACAATGTAGCAAAATGTGGGCAATCACTAATCAAACACTTGTTTTGATGCATACAGCTACTTCATCGAAAAATACTAATACCGATCGGTTGCAGGCTCGCTCATTTGAACCTGCAACTGATATTTATAAAGCATTGGATTGAAACGCTGCTTCATAAACCCTCTTGCCAACTTGGAGTTGGCGGATAAAAATCAACCCAGATTTGTTCAGCCAGGGTGATTGACAAGCCCTACTCTCATGCAATTTGTTGCACAATGGGTAGGGGTAACAGATGCTCCCCACAATTTGCAATCAAACACAGACAGGTTCACAGCATGTGAATCCTGTCCATTCACAAATTAATAATAAGTTTGTTTGCTGTCCAATTAACAGAGCAACATCAGGCAAACTGAAGGAGAAAAAAAAAAATTGCATTGCCTGGAGCTTGAGCCGGAGCCAATTGGGGTTCCAAAGTATTCTTACCAAATTATTTTGGAACATCTACAGGTAAGCAATAGCTGTGTAATGTAAAATTCTTAAAATGTACTTTAGTTTTTCATAAAGTTTGCTGTCCCTTTCACAAGGGAAAGAAATCAGTAACATGAACACAACCAAACACAGGGTAGGAATAAATGAAAACAAAAATGACTGGTCCAATTGCTAGGGACAAACTTTAGTTTTTTAAGCTACAGGGCCATTTTAGATTAACATCATTTTGATGTAGTGCACAGTAAGGTAATACCAGAGGTCCCTTAATAAAATGTTATAGATGACCGTTGACTAATTTTTGTGTAGTACTGTAATGTTCACAGGGAAACTTATGTATGGATGTGAATCACAACCATGAACGTTTTAATTTATAAGTGCTGATGTACACACTGCATTGTCATGTGTGTGTGCAGCCACTTTTTTCTGTCTATATGCATGGTAGAAAATGTCCATATCCATTTTTTGTTTAAGGAAACAGTAAATGCAAAACATTTCTATCATACACATGTAAAAGTACTACTTTAACGTGTTAAAAATTTTTTATTTTTTTTTAATAAATGTTAAAGGCAAAAAGGCACTGCTTTAACTATCAGGAAGTACAACTGTGCACAGCATATCTCTGGGAACTGACTGCTCCCTGACTTAAAGGGATAGTCTACTCAAAATTAGACTTTCATGATTCAGATGAAGCATGCAATTTTAAGCAACTTTCTAATTTACTCTAGGGCTGCAACTATTATTTTCATAATCGATTAATCGGCCAATTATTTTTTCGATTAATCGGATAAAAAATAAATATTTTTTTTTCCTATATTTAAAATAAAATCCCCGTACTGAGTGTTATAAATATAAACTCTCTACTAAAACTTTACATTAAAACAACTGTTGGTCCAATTTTTTTAAGCAGCAGATCAAACTTTTATAATTAAGCAAAACAAAACCACAAACTGTTTGAAAAGAGGTAGAACTAGTAAGAGGTAGAGTATCACTGTTTATAACATTCTGTTATTCACTCTTTCAGAAACTTTGCATTGAAATCCAAAAATATCATAATGTCCACATGCTCCAGGCTGAAACTGGCTCTCTTTTTTGCAAGCTATTTTGCCTGCAGCAGAGAGGAGGCGCTCAGATGGTGTTGAGGTGTCTGAGATGCATAAATAGGATTTTACCAATTTCACCAAGGTGGGATATTTATCTTTGTTAGTCTTCCACCAATGCAAGGGGCCTCTTAAAGTAAGCCTGGACTTCATTTTAACATAAAAATATATTGAATATCTATATGCAATGGTAAATCACCATCTATAAGGCTATGGGGAAAAATATCTAGTCCCCTTTTAAAATAACAGATATATACTTACAGAGGTTGAATTTGGTACATATTCCAATTAATTAAAAATAATAAAAAAAAAAGGCAAAAGGGCTAAAGATTATATATCAGTAAAAAGGACACAGCCTTACACTTTTATCTATACAGTACATATAATCAGCAATAGCAAGCGATCCGCTAATAATTGTGCAAACAGGTAATAGCGACATTAATTCATATAACAAATGTCATCAATCTAGGGCTAGGTGCAAATAATAAGCTTGGCACTATATCATGCAAAGCATAGTCCCAAATCACTTGATTTGATATAAACAATACTATGACTCCTATTTTATTTCTGGGTTGCAAATAAGATAGGAATAGTTGTATACTTAAACAGAAACTTATAGAGTCCTGAAAAAGTGAAAAGTAAAATGTCTGTAGATGTCCTTTAGGCTAAAGGCATAACCATAAAACACAATACCATATGCAGGAGCTCATTAGAGTAAAGCAGCTGGTGCTGTGCACAGACCATCTAATTGCAAACCAACTAATCGATTATGAGATTCGTTGACAACTATTTTCATAATCGATTATGCCGATTAGTTGTTGCAGCTCTAATTTACTCTTAATTTTTCTTTGTTCTCGTAGTATCTATTTGAATGTAAGCTTAGGAGCCGGACCATATTTGGATTAAGCACCTAGGTAGTACTTGCTGATTGGTGGCTACATTTAGACACCAATAAGAGAGTTCTACCCAGGTGCTGAACCAAAAATGGGCCGGCACTGATGCTTACATTGCTACTTTTTCAAATAAAAAGATACCAAGAGAACGAAGAAAAATTGATAGGAGTAAATTAGAAAGTTGCTTAAAATTGCATGCTATATCTGAATCATGAAAGTTTAATTTTGACTAGACTATTTCTTTAAGTCCACACCCACTGCTCTATTGGTGGGCAGTGAAACGCCTACAAGCATCCAAAACAAAAATATCTCCAAGTTGTTAAAGTGAATCCGCCCTCACGACTGACAACCACCTGGGTTCCCTGGATGTTAGTAATATAACACAAATACCTAGCACTCACTGGAATTTTTAAAAGTGAGTTTTTTTTTGACTCTTTGGGATAATTGTGAGAGAGAGATAGATCTATATCTATATTCCAAAAAAACGAATGAAAGCACTCAGAACTTTTTCAAATCATCAATAAGTTTAATGAAATGTTTTCTGAGAAAACTTCCCCTTCATCAGCATGACAAATATATGCAAAACTCACTTTTATAGTGAAATCAAATTTACTCCATACCTGTGTAACACTCAGTGGCGCCAAAGTGCAGTGCTGGAACACAAACGATGCGTTCCATTACAATAGAGAAACGGAAGTTGTCAATACCTCACTTCCGGTATACAGAAAAAATAAGAGTTATCATAACCAAACTCAGTGAACATGATTAAATTTAAAAGACCTGGCATCTCTCTGCCACTAAATACATAAGAGTCCAAATACAGTGTGTTATCCCCACTTAATACCTCTTTTTCTTATAGTGTGCAAACCTATCACAGTGTGTAGCATCATAGTGTACATATGTTATTTACACTGGCCTGTGGATTGCATTTTGAGTATCATGCCCAGCAAATTCATTCTTGCTTCGCATAAATCACCCTCTTTGACTAGATCTTACATTCACATGTCATCCTAACAGGGGCGGAGTCATACAGTTCCATGTAGTAAACAGACCATAGTCATGGAAACAGAGCTGCAACATGCGTAACACTGTGTGTATCCCATAGTGTATACAGTGTCTATGATGAAATCCACAGCCATGGTACTATCTACTTGATGCAAGTGTTCCTAACATAGTATGCCTAAGATTTTTATAAATCCCATACTGAATTTTGGTTTTACGGATATTTATACTATTGGTATCATGTTATGACAAATCTTCAACATGCAAAATGACTCGATCTGTCTACGCCTATGTGTGTCATTTTCCCTGATATGGGTGGACTACATATTTAAATAATTAACATAAAATGGTTGAACACACAAAAAATGTTAAACATAAAAATAAAAAAATTGTTAAAGGCACATAGGAAACTCAGTTGCATTTATCTATAGTGAATATTAGCAACCAATAATGTGGCTCTGTGTATCTCACAATTTATCTGAGCAGGACAAATGGGTATAAGAATATCATATACCTTCCACATATTACCAATATATCTTTATCTCTATACATCTTATTCCTTTGGTTAATGTATATTGTAACCATGTAGATTAACCTCTAAGCACAACTAGCAATATCAAAGTATGCATGTCCAATGCTATATAACCAACATCAGACATATGTGTCTCACTATCAATATGCATGTGTGTGCCTTTATGTCCATGTAACATAGAATGACATTTAGTTTTCACACATGGATCACAGGCTATTCGGATAATCTTACATGTGTAAAGAGTGACCCTTCCTTATAGCCATCACCTTTGGAAGGTTGCGTTAGAGATTATACACAGACAAATCCCTAAAGGAAATATCGATCTGATTGCTTAGGCCAACTAGACCCACGTCTCATCCTATCCGGGTTAAGGCTACAAGGACTGCTTCCCTGGTCTGTAGTACCTATCCTGTTATGGCCTACTGGACAGGGAGGTACAAAGCTATATTTCCTAAAGCACATACCAAGATCTAAGGAGTGATGTCATTTGCTGGTGACTACAATGGCTAGATGTGTTCCACCTGTAGTGTTCGGAACTTATGCAGCAACTTGCAGTCATTGGCACTTATAAAGTGTTACCTACTGATTCCAAAAGATTTTTCGGGGATATATATCACCACTATGCTAAATTGAGCACAGTATTAATTTAAACAATATGTAAATTGTGGAGTTAATAAAGAAAAACATGCATTAAAAAGTGAAACTGAATGAATCTTTTTGCCTATTAACACAAACTGAATGTTGCAAAAGGGCTGGACTGATAATTAACCCTTTTATTCAGAGGACAAAAAGGATTTTCATGTGTGTAATAGTTCCTGTGTGTTAAGGAACTTTTAACATGGTTACAATAAAGTTTCACTTTTTAATGTGTTTATTTCTTTATTAACTCCATTTGTGTTACCTACTGACCCTACAACATTATTCAAAAGGGAACTTGATGGTCTCATCAAATTAGGGTTTGAACAGGGCTATATCACAAAACAGATATGAATTCTGTCTGACACAACATCCTAGGATCCCGGTGTTATACACAATACCAAAGATCCATAAAACACTTGACAATCCCCCTGGACGTCCTATCGTCTCAGCAGTACAATCCCTTTCACAGCCAGTAGCCCAGTATATTGACATGCTTTTACAACCCACTGTGAGGAATATTCAATAGTACATTTTGGATCCAATGACCTTATTAGACAATTAAAGGGGGTTAGTATAGAGCCTGGTGATATACTAGCTACCGTGGACCTTAACAGTCTGTATACTATTATTCCCCATACGACTGGACTGTTGGCAGTGAAGGAACATCTGACACAAAGCGACTATTATGAAGGACCCCCAGTTGAGTTCTTGCTGACCCTTACAGAGTTTTGTTTGAGAAAAAAACTTTTCGTTTTGAACAGAAATTTTACCTACAGGTTGCCGGCACAGCGTTGGGGTCAAACATGGCCCCATCCTATGCTAACATTTATAGGTCTCAGTTTGAGGATGAATACCTCTGGGGCAAAAGTGATACATCAATGACAATTTTTTAGTTTGGCATGGGAGTCAGCAAAAACTTCTTGAGTGGTTTGAGGTATTTAATAGTACAGATACCACTATCAGGTTCAAATTATCCATGAGTGACAAATAAATCCATTATCTGGATCTTAATACCTTCATTTCTGACCAAACACTTGGTACTACATTATATAGCAAACCCACAGACAGAAATTCCATACTCAGGGCAGATAGCTGTCATCCTCCAGCATTCCATAGAGGAATAGTCAGATCACAGATGATCAGAACAATGAGGAATAATTCTGACAGTGCTACAGGGGTCTCCCAGTTGGAAAGAGTAAATGAGAAATTCCTTAAAGGGACACTGTACCCAAAATTTTCTTTTGTGATTCAGATTGAGCATGACATTTTAAGCAACTTTCTAATTTACTCCTATTATCAAATTTTCTTCATTCTCTTGGTATCTTTATTTGAAATGCAAGAATGTAAGTTTAGATGCCGGCCCATTTTTGGTGAACAACCTGGGTTGTCCTTGCTGATTGGTGGATAAATGCATCCACCAATAAAAAAGTGCTGTTCAGAGTACTGAAACCAAAAAAAAGCTTAGATGCCTTATTCAAATAATGATAGCAAGAGAACGAAGAAAAATTGATAATAGGAGTAAATTAGAAAGTTGCTTAAAATTGCATGCTCTTTCTGAATTACAAAAGAAAAAAAAATTGGGTTCAGTGTCCCTTTAAGAGAGGGTATAGATCACAAATAGTAAACAGTACCCTGGAAGGAGTTTCGCTACTTACCAAAGCAGATCTCATTGAAGAAAAAAACAAGACATCTGATGGGAATAAATTAATAAATGGCCACTAGTACCTTTGCACCCAACACCACAGATACAGGTAAAATCTTGAGAACACACTGGCCGGTGGTAGCATCAGATCCCAGACTTCCATTTACACAGAACCTTACACCCATAGTGGTCTACAAAAGAGGGACTGACCTACGTGACATGTTGGTCAGAACAGACCCTAAGCAGAGTTACATGGTGAAATCTAAAGTGAATATCAGGGGGTCGTATAGATGCCTTGTGTGCACTACATGTAACGGCCTCATTGCAACCAAAACCTTCCATCATCCACACACAAATTGGATATACACCTTTGGACACTCACTATCCTGCAATACCACATGTGGTCTGTTATTCTGTCCATGTTCAAGTTTTTTACGTTACAAAGACCGTCGGCACACTACAGGAGAGGATGGCGAACCATAGGCGGGCTATCCGGCTGGCCCTTGAAAAAGGCAAATCTGAACAATCGGTCGCAAGACATTGTGACATGAAGTCGCACCCAGTATAACCAGAGGGTTACTTACTGGGCTGAGCAAACCTTCCCGGCAGTGTGTTAGCAGTTTCCCCGGCTAGGGTAGTACTGATAGAGGCTCATGCACAACATCAGATGGCTTGAAATAATCTGACCACTGTATTAGACAAAGTGATTGTGAATTTGTGAGTGAGTGCATAAAGACAGTAGTTTACTTTAATTAACTTACCGGTGATCCGGATTCCGGTCCCCACAGATATCACTCACTCTGATCCACAGTACACAAATTGTTTGCTGCCAACCAGCCGCCTGTTGTTCCGCTCTTTAAAGCCTGTTCATTCATCTCCAGTCACGTTCCTCACATGGTGGTGGACTAGTGCAGCAGCGCCAGCAATAGTTAGGAACATGACCGGTCTAGAGCAGAGGGACAGACTGGTCTGGGAGGGTGTGAGGCAATCAATGGCTCATGGCTGGGATCTCTGAGATGGTGCCAGTGGTGGGGCCATGATCATCGATGAGACCATGCGTGAGCCAGCCAGCTTCACAGTGCAGTCATGCACAGCACTTGACTCAAACATAAAGGATAATAAAAGTATTATATACAAATTAGTCTTGATGATGTGTGAATCGATTGCAGCATGTTCTGCCTTGGGGGAAGGGACCAATTCACGGCGGCACACCTGATCTCTCACGGCACACTAGTGTGCCTCGGCACAGTGGTTGAAAATCACTGCACTATGGGATACACACAGTGTTATGTATGTAGCAGCTCTGTTTCCATGACTACAGTCTGTTTACTACATGGAACTGTATGACTCCGCCCATGTTAGGATGACATGTGAATGTAAGATCTAGTCACAGAGGGTGATGTATGCTAAGCAAGAAGGAATTTGCTGGGCATGATACTCAAAATGCAATCCACAGGCCAGTATAAATAACAGATGTACACTATGATGTCATGCTACACACTGTGATAGGTTTGCAAACTATAAGAAAAAGAGGTATTAAGTGGGGATAACACACTGTATTTGGACTCTTATGTATTTAGTGGCAGAGAGATGCCAGGCCTTTTACATTTTTTTCACTATGTTTGGATTTATCATGTTCACTGAAGTTTGGTTTTGATAACTTATTTTTTGTGTATACCGGAAGTGAGGTATTGACAACTTCCATTTTTCTATTGTAATGGAACGCATCGTTTGTGTTCCAGCACTGCACTTTGGCGCCACTGAGTGTTACACAGGTATGGAGTAAATTTGATTTCACTATAAAAGTGTGAGTTTTGCATATATTTGTCATGCTGATGAAGGAGAAGTTTTCTCAGAACTAACTATATAAGATCCATCATAAGAATCTGAATGAGGAAGCAAAAAGCAGCTTGTACCCTTCAGAAATTTTCTTAGCTGGATTGATTCCTGTAAAAGATCCCCACACTAAGATCTGTGCAGATCTTAGAGTGGGGATCTTTTACAAGAATAAACCCAGCTACAATAAACCCAGCTACAAAAATATTAAAAGTACACAAGCTGCTGTTTACTTCCGCATACGGATCCTCACAAAGGATCCGAATGCAAATCCCATATTAAGGGGTTTTTTATATTAAAAAAAAAAAAAAACATTTTAAAATGCTGCCTTCACACAAGAAGAAAAGAAAAAAAAAACTCAAAACCGACAAGCACATTAATCCATTTCAGTTTTGAATGGAGCATTTTGATAATAGGTTTGCATTAGCAAGAGTTCTAGCTAAAGTTATCAACATTTCAATAATTTCTTTCACTATGCAAAGAGCATGTGAATATATGCAACTGTATTTATTCAAACACAGCTCTGGCTTTTTTAGAAGTGTGATGTCCAAATAAGGGAGCATATATAAATATGCTATCTGCTCAGCTATGAGCCAACAGTTTTACTAGATGCATTTTCCTAATATGTTTAATTGAACTAAAGAAAAAGCATTAAAGTGCATTTAAACTTTGTGTTTTATGTCTCTAAAATACTTTTGATCAAATGTAACTACATAAAAATACATTTTACACACACTCTGTTTATAAATTAGTTCTAATTTATAATACCAATGGGTCACACACACATATCAATAGCAAATTGCTTAAAATACAAGAATTTAGGTGTACTACTAGTTATTGAAGGCTAATTCTACTGGCAAAATAAAGTACAACACAGCCCTGTTTAGTGACTGCAAGCATATGTCAATGCTGATTAGATCAGTGTTGAGCTGATTGAAACTTTAACTATGTGTTTAACCCCTTTCTGAAACTTAACACAAATAAAATACTATAAACAAATTAAAGCATTTATCAGATTGTCCCTTTAAGTTACTGGAACTCTGGATACCAATGTGTTGTCCCTTCACATGCCTGAAGGTCTGGATACCATTATGCTGTTACTTTTATAATAATGCATGAGTCTTATTGATAGGAAATTCAATTAATACACGTCTGTATAGATGACGTAAACTCTGTTGCACATGCATTTCCGTATTAGCACTTTTTACATAAATACCAAGTGTTTAACTTGATTTTAGTCTTTACATAAAACAATAACGCGTAATTATATCACTAGATAGAATATGTAGAGGCTCTACAGTTTTGCATGTCTTTAAGTGATAGAAGTTTAGCGTACGATGTGATTTGTAATCATGAAAGCATGCAGATTTGCCTTTTTGATCTAAGATTTACACAACAGATTCATGTGTCAAGCGCTGTCACTTGTGCAGACACATTTTCATGTCCTGACCGCCCTCTTCCCGGTTACCTGTCACCCTCGGAGTCTTAGTCACCCGATCTTGGGGGGCCTTTCCCGCCTCAGTGATCCGTCTTCTCTTCTAAGGCCTTGTAATTACCTAGGCCGCAAATCCCCGGACTTTCCTAACCCCTCAGGCCGGCGCCCCACCCACTGAGCGCGGTGACCCCAGACACATGGGGGCGGAAAGGGGAACCCCAATCAGGCCCCACCACAGAAGAAGGTCTTTAAAGTTAAAAAAATATATTTTTGTACCTCAAAAATACGATAAATGGAAATTTACATCAATTGATAATAAAAACTGAATTAATTGGAATAATATGAGGTGATTTTTTTTAGGATATATGGGCAAAATCGACTACGGGACCTCCCACCCGAGTTAATCCGGATCGGCTCGGTTCGGATTATCAGGGTAATGGGTTTAATTAGTGTAAACACGATAGTGAAACCGCTGGTTTTCTCGCGAGACTCGAAGGGAAGATGCGCGTCCACGATAAAAATTACCGCGCCAATATTACTCCCGAAGGGGTGCGAGGTTGCGGGAGCGCGCACAATTTGCCCGCCCATGTGGCCTCTGAAAGGAGTGTGTGCAAACGCTGATTGGCTGACATAATGTCCGCTCTTAGAACACAGCCCTGCTAGGGAGGTATAAATAGTAGAGAACGCTTGAACAAGGGAAAAATGAGTTCTCAATGGTTTGGAACCTGGTGGTTTAACATGTTTAACTTTTAACTGTCCTACCTTATGTCAATTCAAAGAGATTTTGTTCTTATTAGGTAAGGTTACAGGAAGGAAGCTTATTGAACGATTTTCTAGGGGCTTTGTCCAAAAAATATAGGTATCTGTTGATGAAGTGGGTGTTGGCAAGTGAATAGTTTTATAGCATCAGCTCTTGATCCTGCTACCTGTTCATGTTTGTCTCATGTGGTATACTAGTGAGTTATTTATGGATTGCTTAAAGGAATAGTCTTGTCAAAATTAAACTTTTATAATTCAGATAGAAGAAGCTATGTTAAGCAATTTTCTAATTTACTCCTATTCTCAATTTGTTTTCATTCTCTTGGTATCTTTGTTTGAAAAAACAAGAATGTAAGCGTAGGAGCCAACCTATTTCTTTTAGACACCATCAACATTTGCTACCCATGTGCTGAACCAAAAATGAGCTGTCTCTTAAAGGGACATGAAACCCAAAAAAATTCTTTCGTGATTCATATAGAGAATACAATTGTAAACAAATGTACTATTATCTAATCTGTTTCATTCTCTTAGTATCATTAGTTGAAGGAGCAGCAATGCACTACTGGTTTCTAACTGAACACATGGGTGAGCCATTCACAATCTATATATATATATATATATATATATATATATATATATATATATATATATATATATATATGCAGCCACCAATCAACAGCTAGAACCTAGATTCTTTGCTGCTCCTGAGCTTACGTAGATAAACCTTCTAGCAAATAACAAGAGAAGGAAGCAAAGTAAATAGAATCATGGAATAATGTTTTCATGTCCCTTTAAGCTTACATTCTTTTTCAAATAAAGATACCAAGAGAGCAAAGTAAATTTGATAATAGGATTTGATCATCGCCAGATAGCTAGCACGCTATTGGCCAACATCACCTTTTCGATAAAATAGTGTTCTGCCGTGGGTGCCTTAGGTGCTTGCCATGGTAGATAATGAGCATTCAGCATGAAGTTGTTTATTATTCATGACTGTAAGTCTTCTTTATGTGTAGCACTTGGTAAATCTCAGTATTTTAAAAATGCTAGGATTTAACATCACTTTAAAGGGACACTTAACCCAAACTTTTTTCTTTCATGATTCAGATAGAGCATGAAATTTTAAGCAACTTTCTAATTTACTCCTATTATCAATTTTTTTTTCATTCTCTTGGTATCTTTATTTGAAATGCAAGAATGTAAGTTTAGATGCTGGCCCATTTTTGGTGAACAAGCTGAGTTGTCCTTGCTGATTGGTGGATAAATTCATCCACCAATAAAAAAGTGCTGTTTAGTGGTCTGAACAAAAAAAGCTTATGCCTTCTTTTTCAAATAAAGATAGCAAGAGAACAAAGAAAAAATGATAATAGGAGTAAATTAGAAAGTTGCTTAAAATTGCATGCTCTATCTGAATCACAAAAAAAAAAAATTGGGTTCAGTGTCCCTTTAAGGATTAGAGCATGTCATTTTAACAATATAATGGTATTTTAAAGTCCTTTTATATAAAAAAAACATAATTTATGTAAGAACTTACCTGATAAATTCATTTCTTTCATATTAGCAAGAGTCCATGAGCTAGTGACATATGGGATATACATTCCTACCAGGAGGGGCAAAGTTTCCCAAACCTCAAAATGCCTATAAATACACCCCTCACCACACCCACAATTCAGTTTAACGAATAGCCAAGAAGTGGGGTGATAAAAAAAGTGCGAAAGCATATAAAATAAGGAATTGGAATAATTGTGCTTTATACAAAATCATAACCACCACAAAAAAAGGGCGGGCCTCATGGACTCTTGCTAATATAAAAGAAATGAATTTATCAGGTAAGTTCTTACATAAATTATGTTTTCTTTCATGTAATTAGCAAGAGTCCATGAGCTAGTGACGTATGGGATAATGATTACCCAAGATGTGGATCTTTCCACACAAGAGTCACTAGAGAGGGAGGGATAAAATAAAGACAGCCAATTCCTGCTGAAAATAATCCACACCCAAAATAAAGTTTAACGAAAAACATAAGCAGAAGATTCAAACTGAAACCGCTGCCTGAAGTACTTTTCTACCAAAAACTGCTTCAGAAGAAGAAAATACATCAAAATGGTAGAATTTAGTAAAAGTATGCAAAGAGGACCAAGTTGCTGCTTTGCAAATCTGATCAACCGAAGCTTCATTCCTAAACGCCCAGGAAGTAGAAACTGACCTAGTAGAATGAGCTGTAATTCTCTGAGGCGGAGTTTTACCCGACTCAACATAGGCAAGATGAATTAAAGATTTCAACCAAGATGCCAAAGAAATGGCAGAAGCTTTCTGGCCTTTTCTAGAACCGGAAAAGATAACAAATAGACTAGAAGTCTTTCTGAAAGATTTAGTAGCTTCAACATAATATTTCAAAGCTCTAACAACATCCAAAGAATGCAACGATTTCTCCTTAGAATTCTTAGGATTAGGACATAATGAAGGAACCACAATTTCTCTACTAATGTTGTTGGAATTCACAACTTTAGGTAAAAATTCAAAAGAAGTTCGCAACACCGCCTTATCCTGATGAAAAATCAGAAAAGGAGACTCACAAGAAAGAGCAGATAATTCAGAAACTCTTCTGGCAGAAGAGATGGCCAAAAGGAACAAAACTTTCCAAGAAAGTAATTTAATGTCCAATGAATGCATAGGTTCAAACGGAGGAGCTTGAAGAGCCCCCAGAACCAAATTCAAACTCCAAGGAGGAGAAATTGACTTAATGACAGGTTTTATACGAACCAAAGCTTGTACAAAACAATGAATATCAGGAAGAATAGCAATCTTTCTGTGAAAAAGAACAGAAAGAGCAGAGATTTGTCCTTTCAAGGAACTTGCGGACAAACCTTTATCTAAACCTTCCTGAAGAAACTGTAAAATTCTCGGAATTCTAAAAGAATGCCAAGAAAAATGATGAGAAATACACCAAGAAATATAAGTCTTCCAGACTCTATAATATATCTCTCTAGATACAGATTTACGAGCCTGTAACATAGTATTAATCACAGCGTCAGAGAAACCTCTTTGATGAAGAATCAAGCGTTCAATCTCCATACCTTTAAATTTAAGGATTTCAGATCCTGATGGAAAAAAGGACCTTGTGACAGAAGGTCTGGTCTTAACGGAAGAGTCCACGGTTGGCAAGAGGCCATCCGGACAAGATCCGCATACCAAAACCTGTGAGGCCATGCCGGAGCTACCAGCAGAACAAACGAGCATTCCTTCAGAATCTTGGAGATTACTCTTGGAAGAAGAACTAGAGGCGGAAAGATATAGGCAGGATGATACTTCCAAGGAAGTGATAATGCATCCACTGCCTCCGCCTGAGGATCCCGGGATCTGGACAGATACCTGGGAAGTTTCTTGTTTAGATGGGACGCCATCAGATCTATTTCTGGAAGTTCCCACATTTGAATGATCTGAAGAAATACCTCTGGGTGAAGAGACCATTCGCCCGGATGCAACGTTTGGCGACTGAGATAATCCGCTTCCCAATTGTCTACACCTGGGATATGAACCGCAGAGATTAGACAGGAGCTGGATTCCGCCCAAACCAAAATTCGAGATACTTCTTTCATAGCCAGAGGACTGTGAGTTCCTCCTTGATGATTGATGTATGCCACAGTTGTGACATTGTCTGTCTGAAAACAAATGAACGATTCTCTCTTCAGAAGAGGCCAAAACTGAAGAGCTCTGAAAATTGCACGGAGTTCCAAAATATTGATCGGTAATCTCACCTCCTGAGATTCCCAAACTCCTTGTGCCGTCAGAGATCCCCACACAGCTCCCCAACCTGTGAGACTTGCATCTGTTGAAATTACAGTCCAGGTCGGAAGCACAAAAGAAGCCCCCTGAATTAAACGATGGTGATCTGTCCACCACGTTAGAGAGTGTCGAACAATCGGTTTTAAAGATATTAATTGAGATATCTTTGTGTAATCCTTGCACCATTGATTCAGCATACAAAGCTGAAGAGGTCGCATGTGAAAACGAGCAAAGGGGATCGCGTCCGATGCAGCAGTCATAAGACCTAGAATTTCCATGCATAAGGCTACCGAAGGGAATGATTGTGACTGAAGGTTTCGACAAGCTGCCATCAGTTTTAGACGCCTCTTGTCTGTTAAAGACAGAGTCATGGACACTGAATCTATTTGGAAACCCAGAAAGGTTACCCTTGTCTGAGGAATCAATGAACTTTTTGGTAAATTGATCCTCCAACCATGATCTTGAAGAAACAACACAAGTCGATTCGTATGAAATTCTGCTAAATGTAAAGACTGAGCAAGTACCAAGATATCGTCCAAATAAGGAAATACCACAATACCCTGTTCTCTGATTACAGACAGAAGGGCACCGAGAACCTTTGTAAAAATTCTTGGAGCTGTAGCAAGGCCAAACGGCAGAGCCACAAACTGGTAATGCTTGTCCAGAAAAGAGAATCTCAGGAACCGATAATGATCCGGATGAATCGGAATATGCAGATATGCATCCTGTAAATCTATTGTGGACATATAATTCCCTTGCTGAACAAAAGGCAAGATAGTCCTTACAGTTACCATCTTGAATGTTGGTATCCTTACATAACGATTCAATATTTTTAGATCCAGAACTGGTCTGAAGGAATTCTCCTTCTTTGGTACAATGAAGAGATTTGAATAAAACCCCATCCCCTGTTCCTGAACTGGAACTGGCATAATTACTCCAGTCAACTCTAGATCTGAAACACAATTCAGAAATGCTTGAGCTTTTACTGGGACACGGGAAAGAAAAAATCTCTTTGCAGGAGGTCTCATCTTGAAACCAATTCTGTACCCTTCTGAAACAATGTTCTGAATCCAAAGATTGTGAACAGAATTGATCCAAATTTCTTTGAAAAAACGTAACCTGCCCCCTACCAGCTGAGCTGGAATGAGGGCCGCACCTTCATGTGGACTTAGAAGCAGGCTTTGCCTTTCTGGCTGGCTTGGATTTATTCCAGATTGGAGATGGTTTCCAAACTGAAACTGCTCCTGAGGATGAAGGATCAGGTTTTTGTTCTTTGTTGAAACGAAAGGAACGAAAACGATTATTAGCTCTGTTTTTACCCTTAGATTTTTTATCCTGTGGTAAAAAAGTTCCTTTCCCACCAGTAACAGTTGAAATAATAGAATCCAACTGAGAACCAAATAATTTGTTACCCTGGAAAGAAATGGAAAGTAGAGTTGATTTAGAAGCCATATCAGCATTCCAAGTCTTAAGCCATAAAGCTCTTCTAGCTAAAATAGCTAGAGACATAAACCTGACATCAACTCTGATAATATCAAAGATGGCATCACAGATAAAATTATTAGCATGCTGAAGAAGAATAATAATATCATGAGACTCATGATGTGTTACTTGTTGCGCTATGGTTTCCAACCAAAAAGTTGAAGCTGCAGCAACATCAGCCAAAGATATAGCAGGTCTAAGAAGATTACCTAAACACAGATAAGCTTTTCTTAGAAAGGATTCAATTTTCCTATCTAAAGGATCCTTAAACGAAGTACCATCTGACGTAGGAATAGTAGTACGTTTAGCAAGGGTAGAAATAGCCCCATCAACTTTAGGGATTTTGTCCCAAAATTCTAATCTGTCAGACGGCACAGGATATAATTGCTTAAAACGTTTAGAAGGAGTAAATGAATTACCCAATTTATCCCATTCTTTGGAAATTACTGCAGAAATAGCATTAGGAACAGAAAAAACTTCTGGAATAACCACAGGAGATTTAAATACCTTATCCAAACGTTTAGAATTAGTATCAAGAGGACCAGAATCCTCTATTTCTAAAGCAATTAGAACTTCTTTAAGTAAAGAACGAATAAATTCCATTTTAAATAAATATGAACATTTATCAGCATCAACCTCTGAGACAGAATCCTCTGAACCAGAAGAGTCATCAGAATCAGAATGATGATGTTCATTTAAAAATTCATCTGTAGGGAGAGAAGTTTTAAAAGATTTTTTACGTTTACTAGAAGGAGAAATAACAGACATAGCCTTCTTTATGGATTCAGAAACAAAATCTCTTATGTTATCAGGAACATTCTGCACCTTAGATGTTGAAGGAACTGCAACAGGCAATGGTACTTTACTAAAGGAAATATTATCTGCATTAACAAGTTTGTCATGACAATCAATACAAACAACAGCTGGAGGAATAGCTACCAAAAGTTTACAGCAGATACACTTAGCTTTGGTAGATCCAGCACTAGACAGCGATTTTCCTGTAGTATCTTCTGACTCAGATGCAACGTGAGACATCTTGCAATATGTAAGAGAAAAAACAACAACATATAAAGCAAAATTGATCAAATTCCTTAAATGACAGTTTCAGGAATGGGAAAAAATGCCAAAGAACAAGCTTCTAGCAACCAGAAGCAATGAAAAATGAGACTTAAATAATGTGGAGACAAAAGCGACGCCCATATTTTTTAGCGCCAAATAAGACGCCCACATTATTTGGCGCCTAAATGCTTTTTGGTGCCAAAAATGACGCCACATCCGGAACGCCGACATTTTTGGCGCAAAATAACGTCAAATGACGCAACTTCCGGCGACACGTATGATGCCGGAAACGGAAAAGAATTTTTGCGCCAAAAAAGTCTGCGCCAAGAATGACGCAATAAAATGAAGCATTTTCAGCCCCCGCGAGCCTAACAGCCCACAGGGAAAATAGTCAAATTTTTGAAGGTAAGAAAAAATGATTAAATCAAATGCATTATCCCAAATATGAAACTGACTGTCTAAAAAATAAGGAAAGTTGAACATTCTGAGTCAAGGCAAATAAATGTTTGAATACATATATTTAGAACTTTATAAACAAAGTGCCCAACCATAGCTTAGAGTGTCACAGAAAATAAGATTTACTTACCCCAGGACACTCATCTACATGTTTGTAGAAAGCCAAACCAGTACTGAAACGAGAATCAGCAGAGGTAATGGTATATATAAGAGTATATCGTCGATCTGAAAAGGGAGGTAAGAGATGAATCTCTACGACCGATAACAGAGAACCTATGAAATAGACCCCGTAGAAGGAGATCACTGCATTCAAATAGGCAATACTCTCCTCACATCCCTCTGACATTCACTGCACGCTGAGAGGAAAACCGGGCTCCAACTTGCTGCGGAGCGCATATCAACGTAGAATCTAGCACAAACTTACTTCACCACCTCCATCGGAGGCAAAGTTTGTAAAACTGAATTGTGGGTGTGGTGAGGGGTGTATTTATAGGCATTTTGAGGTTTGGGAAACTTTGCCCCTCCTGGTAGGAATGTATATCCCATACGTCACTAGCTCATGGACTCTTGCTAATTACATGAAAGAAAAAAACACTTAAAGGTCCAATGTTTTGGAAAACAAAAACATGCTCTAATTCGCTGTAGCATGAAAATTTAGTACTAGCAACCCTGCAACCCATTGCTTAAAGGGACAGTCTACACTAGATTTATGCTTACTGTTTTCATTTGTTTGTTCTCCTTCACCTGTTCCCACTTTGTCCAATACGATATACTCCTTTTTTCAAAAATGTTTTCTTATTTGGCTATTTCAAAATGGTCGCCAAACTCCTCCCTACTAATTTTTCCTTCTTGTAGTGGCTTTCTTTATGCCCATGCATGTAGCAACAAGGCATTGCTAATGCCGAATGTTTGCAGGCAAAAAAAAAAGCAGAAGTGCGTGGGACTCATTAAACCAAGGACACCCTTTGTAGTTAAAAACTTCTGGTTGATAAAGAAAAAATAAAATAACATTTTCTTTATAGCCAGCCTAAAAAACTTTTATATATATATATATATATATATATATATATATATAATGTGTGTGTGTGGCGAGAGTCCACCAATTGTTGTGTAATGGGATATACATTCCTACCAGGAGGAGGTAAAGTTTCCCAAGCCTCAAAAGCCTATAAACCCCTCCAACCTCACTCATACCATAGTTTTTATTTTGCCTCCATTGGAGGTGGTTGAAGCATGATTATGTGCTTGATTTATTTAGTGAAAGAAGCTATAGAGAATATTGAAGCCCAGTTCCCCTCAGAGTACAGTGCTTGTCACAGGGATGTGATTAAAGTACTGCCCTATGATACAATGTTTTCGTCTCATGGGAAATCCTTCATAGGCTCTCTAAATTCACTTGCTGGGACTTGTCTTCTGCCTCCAATTACAGATCGCAGTTATACTCCTATTCCATTTCCTCTGCTGATATGTTTCAGTACTGGTTTGGCTCTCTGCTACTAAGTGGACAAGTGTCTATGCGTAAGTATGTTATCTATTTTTAATAGACACTTACACCTATGTATATGGGTAGGGCCGTCTTTAATATTGACTGGACCCTGGGCAAACATTTTCTTGCCCCCCCCCCCACGCAATTTTGCTCTCCACCCCAACATCCCAAAAAACAACTAAATCAATTTTTTTTAATTATTAGCTGGGCTAATAATTTAAAAAAAAATGAAATAAATTGCAATATGGGAAACTGGACCTAAGCAGTACTAATAAGTAAATAAATATATAAATTCCTCCACTGTGGATTCATTTAATATTCTTTTGAATGTGATTCTGGTGTGAGGTTAGCTGGTTAAAGAGATTTAGGGCAGCCAACAGGAGCAAAGCAAGGTAAAGACTGAGGAGGAAGCATGGAGGTGCAGACAAATATAAGTTTACTGACTAGAACAGCAGAACTACTATGGGAAGCTGTAAAATCTGAGACAGAGAGAAAATAAAAACTATAAAAATAAACCTTACATTAATGTGTGAAGTATCAGCATGACACTATACATCAGCCACAGCAGCACATTTCACTTTTTTGCTAGGAACAAGTTCCCTCTCACCCTGCACTAGACAATGCTGCATGGGGAGGGACGTGTGTGCACTCACATTCTTCCCACTGACACCTTTCTACAAAGCACTGTTCCCCTAACAAACTTCAGTTAGTTGATCTTAGGGCCACAGCAGAAAGAGCAGGGCTAAGGGGACCAGCAGACTGGATGCTGTCTGTCCAAAGCTGCATGGATACAGTGTGAGATGAGTCACACAGCCTCAAGACTGAAGAGAGCAGTGTGTGCAGCTGCACAGATGCTCAAATCCTCACGTGCCTGCTGCTCCAGCTTTCTGCTGCATGCGCCTACAGTCAGCCCTACCCAGAAACAATCTCCACAACCAGAGCAGTTACCTGGTAACAGTGGTAACCCCAGTAGGACCTTTTCTGATGCAGTGGGAATGGCTGGATGCCGAGTTAGGGCTTTGCATTCAGTGCTGCACATCTAAAACAAGACATGGCAATAGCTTTGCATGTCACATGACACTGGCACGGTCTGGCACAGTTTTAAAAAAAAAATAATTTAAGCAGAGTACTTTTGACTGTGACAGTATTAGGACTGAATGTGTGTGTTCCCCATGTTACATCAGCAGTCGGGTATGAACCATAAAAAAAATAAAAAATAAATTTAGGACTCTTGGGCCCTGGGCAGCTGCCCCTTTTACCCTGTGTTAAAGACGGCCCTGTATATGGGCACATTTAAGAGGTTTAAAAGTTTAACTATATATGTATGGCCCTGGGACAGACTTGCTATTCCCCTTGCAATTTTTTGTTGGGCAAAAACATTTCAATGCGCGCGTCAAAACTGACGCATAAAATGACCGTTGGGTCACGCTCCATATTACATGCAACAACCGGGCTGCATCATTGACGCATAATATAATCAGAGACTTATAATACATGTCAAACTAGGGCACCATATTACACACACTTAGAATTGATTTGAAACGCGCGTCAAACTTGACTCATCCTTCGAATAACAGCACGTCCTAGTATGTGCACATCAGACTAATGGTTGGACGGCACGTCAAGGGATACTCCCACTAGCGTGCCCTTTCTTTTAGGAAAAATGGTGTTTTTAAATTTCACACACTGTAAAAGAGGTAAAACCTAGGCGCCTGACCGGACGGAGGCAAAGGTATCACAAAGGAATAACGGTAAAAGCTAGATTACAAAGGGTATTTTAATCACAATAAATAATAACAAACAAACTCATGGATCCATGTAAACACAGCAATAAAAACCACAAAATAACTAAAAACTGTGGAGCAGTTGACTAAAACAAATGATAAACTCTAAAACAAAATGAAAATACTCTAAAACGTTCTAAAATCTTCTATAATATCTGAGATACATGAATGGCATTAGACAACTAATCTCCTGTGAGTATTCCTATACAGGAAAAGATAAGTAAGGAACAGTTCATATAGAGTGTAGTCCCAAAATAATGATAAGAGTCACTCTGTCCCAATGGGTTAGTGAAGATGTTGAAGTGTAGGTGATGATCCAAATGTAATCCAACTAGTCAATATATCCAAAAATGCGTTAAAAAAATAAAAATGTGGAAAAAATATATGAAAAAAGTAATAATATATGGAAATAAAAAATAAAAATTTAAAAAATGTGAAAAAATGAAAAGTTAAAAATTGAAAAAATAATAAAAATGAAAAAATGTGAAAAATAGTGTTAACAGTGAAAAAAACTGTGAAAAATTGAGGAATTGCCCAGAATGGGGCAAGGTAAAAACCAGACTCTTCCTGATGATAAATCCGTGAAAGGTGAGTGATGAACAAGTGTCTAGAAAGTAGTGGGTGAAAAGACAGGTGTACCTCTAGGGCAGTGATTTTTAACCTTTTTTTTGCCGTGGCACACTTTTTTACATTAAAAAAAATCCTGTGGCACACCACCATCCCAAAATTTAAAAAAAATCACACATTGTAGCCTAATACAGCATATATATATATACACAAACACACACATACTGTATGTATTGTGCTGTTATGCCATGCCTCCTACAAACTACCCCTGCACTGGGAGTAAAAAACAAGCAAAGTTTAAAAAATATGTCACACTATTGTCAGTCTGCCGTGGCACACCTGAGGATCTCTCACGGCACACTGGTTGAAAAACACTGCTCTAGGGTATTTTGGCGAAATTACGATATCCTCCTGTGGAAATAAATAAATATAGTGCAACAAGTTTCAACAAATAAAAGAATATATGAAACCAGGCTCACCAGTGATGTGTCTACGCGTTTCGGCCTTTACTAGTACTAATATTATGTCATCTTAGTGCCCTTTTTGTCACGGTAGAAATACCTAATTTGTAACATAATAAACAATGTTAAAACCAAGTTAAAAACATAAAAACCATCATCCACGAAATTTCCTTTGCCTCCTTGGTCATGATGTCACTTCTGGTGTACGTGTAATAATATTTCAATAACACGTATTTTTGATAAATTTGATATAGATATAGATTTGTAGCCTGTTTAGGCGATTTAACGCATATTCAGTTTATTAATAATTAAATTCAGAAGACCGGATCGTTTATGCCGTAATCTGAATTTTATCCCGATATACGGACTAGCCAATTGGTCGTGACGTCACGACTGTTTACAGGCGCCGCTATTGGTCAGTGGAGGGGGTGTGTGGCTAGAATCTGTCCTGATTGGTTGGCATAATAGTTTAGGAAAAATAGTATCAGAGTTACGAGTAGTATCTAGCTCTACTCTGGAAAATGAAGATTGAATGAACAATCAATCTAAATCAGGAAATCGAAAGTATGGAAGTAGTTCCTGTACTCAAAAAAGAGGTTTACTGTACCAAACAAAAACTATCTGTATGTGCCCTGAATAATATGACTCAATCCTGAGTGATAATTGCTAGGGTTTATATCTTCTGAGCTCCTGTTAGCTCATGTGAAAACAGGGGGAGATGGACGACTTACTAATAAACTTGGATCAAATAGTGAAATGTGAAACAGGGGGATAAAACTAGAGTTCATGAATATATACAAAACTACTCCAAATTAAAAGCTGATTCTTACACTATATAAAGAATATGTGTAATAAAAGATGGGTGATTTTAATAAAGGACATCGTACTGGTAAAGGTGTTAGCCCAGATAATGCCCTAATAGTCAGCAAGAGATCTATCAGAGTCGAGAGCCACACAGTGTAGTAGAGTGCTCTATCAAATGGTGACAGAAATCTAGAGGCGGGGGGGGTACGCCTTTAGCGAGCGTTTGATAATGGTGTAGTTCAGATAATGTCCTAATAATCAGCAAGAGATCTATCAAAGAGCCGCACAATGTAATAGAGTGCTTTAACAAATGGTGACAGACATCTAAAGGCGGGGGGAGACTTAGGATAACAATCCAATGGCGAGCTTATGACTCCATTGCTACTAATCTGAGTAGGGTTGGTAAATAGAATATAGAAACAGTTTGGTGGCATGTGAATATTGCATAATGAATAAGGTAGGTCTCTCAACCAGTATGACTGATAACTTGTGGTTATTGCTACTTATAATTTGTGTCAATTGTGTCCTATCATCAGACACTAAATCAGGCTAAGTGAGTATGGCTGACATCTTCTGATTGTCATGCACGTAAAACCTGCATGAATTGTGTCCCAGCGTTGGATACTGAGTTAAGGCTGTGCTATCGCTACTTATAACTTGTATTAGTTGTGTCCTAACATCAGACCCTAAATAAAAACTAAGTGAGTGTGGCTGGTTGTCTTCCACATAAGACCTATGTCAATTGTGTCCCAGCGTCGGATACTAAGCTGAGGCTGATCTTAAGGAGATAAGGGCGCTTAAATCCATCAGAAGTAATTACTACAACAATAGTAAGACCCACCAATAGGGCCTTTCTCAAGACTTGACAAGTCTTGAGAAAGGCCCTATTGGTGGGCCGAAACGCGTTGGCATATATGGTGAGATATATTTCAATTACCTGTAGCTATCTGTAAAACGGTACTACTCTATGTTGTATATTTTCTTTTTTTCACAGGGTTTGGAGATTTTTGTTTTTCTTTTTGGATCACTATCACAATTTTTCTCACTTGTATCAGCTTGGATCAATCACTTTTGAAATTGCACCACCCCTTATTTTTTTATTTAGATTTTTCAATATATTTTTTTCTCTTTTTTTTTTTCTTTTTGTGTTTTTTCACTATTTCCACTTATTTTTTCCAATTTTTTCTTACGTGGATTTGGATTCAACTTGGATATACAATTTTCCACGTTTCTCATTCATCACTTAATATTTAGACTTTGGATTATTTTGTTATTTGCTTATTGACTTTCTTTTACTACACCCAGGAGGGATTTTTGAGACATTGTATCACATTTACCACGATGAACTAGTTCCTTTTTACCATTTCATTCATTTAATCACATCTGTATTGCACTCTTATCAATTATTGTATTCTATCAATTATTATATTGTATTTATTATTACCTACTTATTTATGTACCTTTGCACACTATAGAGTAGTTTCTATTTTGTTTCAGTGCCTTTTTTCAACCCAACCACTTCTTTTAATATTGTTCTTTTTTAATATTGAAATTTAATATTGGAATTTGATCTTTTATATTGTGATTTTTTTATATTGTAAACTGTTTTTAATATTGGAATTTGTTTAAATTGTATCATGGATCCATGTAATATGGTGTCTAATTAATATATTTGTTATTAAACTTTTGAATGTGCTAAGATTATTATATTTTTATAATTAACCCATTTCTGTTACTCAACTGCAGCTTGAGGTTATTTATATTATTGCAGCTTACGATTATATTTGCATTATCATTACATCAGACCTGGCCTTAGATTAGGCGCTCCTATAACTTCTTAGTTAATTCTTAGTTTTTCACTTATGGGTAACTAGGGACCCATTTGTTCTAGGAGCTAGAGGTCAATTTCTAGTTAGCGCTGTCGGATATATCCAACCTTTGGGATATTATCCTTCCAGTTCTTATGATGGCAGCTTGTTTTATGGATGTAATTATTGCTATCCACTTCTTTAAAATGTGTGGATGTCTCAATTTTTCCTCCATTAACCTTAATTTTAAGGTCTAGGAAAGTTAATTCTGTGGTACTACATTCGTACGTAAATTTTAGATTATTGGTATTTTTATTCATAATCTCAACAGTGTAGTCCAGATCCATCTTTGTCCCCTTCCAAATGATAATTATATCATCTATGTAGCGACGGTAGAGGAGCAGGTCCGCGCTCGCTGGGCAGGAGTCCCAGAAGATGTATTCCCACTGGCCCATATATAGGTTTGCATAACTTGGCGCGAACCTGGTCCCCATAGCCGTGCCACAAATTTGTTGGTAATAGTTTCCATCATCACAAAAGTAATTATGATTCAGAATATATCTGATACTCTCCAAGATAAATTTCCTCTGGTTTGTTGGGACTTCAGGATCTTTCTCGAGAAAGAATTCTACCGCTTCTATTCCTTTACCGTGCGGAATGCTTGTATATAATGACGTGACATCGCACGTCGCCAGAATGTACCCATCTTCCCAAACGATTTCTTCCAAAAGGTTCAATATCTGAGTTGAATCCCTGAGGTAAGATGGAAGCTGTCTCACATATTTTTGCAGGTTTAAGTCTATGTACTCAGACAAATTGCTACTCAGGGAACAAATACCTGATATTATTGGTCTCCCTGGAGGGGTTTGTAGTGATTTGTGAATTTTCAGTAGATGATATATTACCGGAGTGATGGGGTGACTTATGTTGATGTTGTTGAATTCTTTCTCATTAAGTATTCCCAATCTTTTCGCTTCATCCAGCAACACCATCAATTCTTTTTTGTATACCTCCACTGGGTTGGAAGTAAATTTCTGATATGTCTTCTGGTCACTGAGGATTCTTTTGTTTTCCAATTTATAATCGCTCGCATTCATGATCAGAATCCCCCAACCTTTATCTGCAGGTTTGATTGTTAGATTGTGATTGTTTTCTAGATCTTTAATAGTTTTAAGCTGTTTGTCTGTGAGATTATGTCTCCTAATTCTAAGTTTCTTTGCCTGTATTTCTCTGATTTCTTTACACACAACGGTCTCAAAAGCCTCAATAGCCGTTCCTTTGCTATTGGTAGGATAAAAAAAACGACTTGGGTTTCAATTCAGTGTGTCTATAAATATCTCCTGCTGTATTAGTGTATTCCTTTGTTGCCCATAAAGGTCTCTTCATTGGTGATTTGGAGAAAAACCTGTTGAGAGTCAGCTTTCTGATATATTCTTTCGTATTAATGAAGGTTTGGAATTTGTCCAGACTCCTTGTCGGGGCAAATGAAAGCCCAAACTTGAGGATGGAATTCTCTTCCTTAGTCAATTCGTGAGAGCTCAAGTTGAAAATTCCATCAGGACTTTTAGAATTTTCAATAGTCGTTTTCTCTGTGTTTCTCTCTTTATTTATTTTAGTCCCTCCTCTCCTTCCTCTGTGGGTTTTCTTCTTATTCTTGATGTAGTAGGTACTTCCAATTCCACAGTCGTTCCTATATGAACTGTTCCTTACTTATCTTTTCCTGTATAGGAATACTCACAGGAGATTAGTTGTCTAATGCCATTCATGTATCTAAGATATTATAGAAGATTTTTAGAACGTTTTAGAGTATTTTCATTTTGTTTTAGAGTTTATAATTTGTTTTAGTCAACTGCTCCACAGTTTTTAGTTATTTTGTGTTTTTTATTGCTGTGTTTACATGGATCCATGAGTTTGTTTGTTATTATTTATTGTGATTAAAATACCCTTTATAATCTAGCTTTTACCGTTATTCCTTTGTGATACCTTTGCCTCCGTCTGGTCAGGCGCCTAGGTTTTACCTCTTTTTTACATTGTGCACACCTTGGTGATAGCTAGGTATCACCACTCCTAGGCTTTAGGTACTTCAGTAGGCGCTAGCCTATTTTCTCCCCTAAATTTCACACACTGACAGTTACTGCTTACCTAGGCTGCATTTGCTTATCGTTTCGACTTCCATGCAATGCTATATAAAGGGGGCATATTTTTTTCCCCATTTCTTAACAAGCTTACCTTAAGGGGGTAATAATTGTAATTATTGCATCTAAAAAAAATTATAATTTTTTTTTGCCGTAATGGAGCAGCACCAATCTGTCCCTAAAATTACCATAGGAACTCAGTTTACTGAACACTTTTTCTATCAAAGCTAAGTGTGCTTAACTTTTCATATGTTCGGACTTCCGGTGGGAGGAGCAGGAAGCGCAGGTGTACTACGCGCTCCTCTGACTAAGGCAGCACGAACACGCCGACACACCAAGTTGCCATAGGCCGTGGTTTCATACACCACAGCCAGGACCTGGGCGCTGTAATCCGCCTGAGTGTGTGGAAGTCGCGGAGCAGCCAGAGGCCGGTTTGCTACGGCCGTCTGCCAAGTTTTGTCAGCTGACGGCGGGGTGAGATCTGAGGTGAGATCTAAGGCAGAAACCCAGTAACTAGGCTGAGTGACAAGACAAGAGCCGTGATTGCAGCAGAAAGATTGGGAAGCCCCCAATGAGGAAGTTATGTTCTGAGCAGCATTGGAAACATTGAAGGGGCACTGGCCTGACTCAAGACAACACCGCCACCGCTAGCTGCCTAACCTGGCATTTCTGGAAGGTAGGATCCCCCCCGCATTTGACAAGTAAGAAGTCCCTGACCTGGTACAGGGTGAAGGTAAGAGGCGGGCTGGCTGGGACTGTATATTGGGGATTGAAAAATAATGGAAGTAAGTCCCTGACCTGGTACAGGGTGAAGATAGTAAGGTATAGCAAGATGTGCAGCGGAAACATATACCTAAAGCCAGTCAGCGGATGACCTGTGACTATAAAAGTTTATGGTTGAAAGAGTTGGCGCTGTTAGCCTTTCTTTCCCCTCATATTACAGCCATTGGATTAGATTGCTTATAGGGGCGCTTCTTCTAGTACTCCTGGCTCGCTAATATAATCCCATGATTATGTGTTCCAAGGACATACCTAAAGTTTATTATTAACCGCTATACATATGCCGTAAGGTCACTAACATCAACAAAAGAACTGAGACATAAGGAGAAATTACTTGTGTTTGGGTGTGAATAATATCTAAGGCATAAATGACTAAAATTTATTCGGTGGCTTGCTCTGGCCAATAGCAAAATGTAACACTGCTACAACTGATCGTTTTTTAGTGATCGAAACAGAATGGCGCACTTAGGATCTGAGTGACATTTACTGAAATTTATTGAAAAGGGGAGAGAACGGAAAGGATCTTTTTTTCTTTTTTTTCTTTTTTCCCTGCCTTTTTTTTTATTTCCTTGTTTTATTCTGGCCTCCTGTTTTTCTTTTTTTGTAGTCCTATTATTTCCCTACTTTTTTGACTAGCAATTTAAAGGCGGGTGTTGCACCCTTATATAGCTGGTGAAATAATGTGCTCTGATGGATATATAGTTTACAACAAATGTTGAAAAAAAAAAAAAAACTTTTGTAAATTGTTATGGTTTGATAGATGTGCAGCACATACCAAATGTTGAAAAATGTTTCTTTTTCTCTGTTTTGCTCTGATGAATATATAGTATATATTAATTGGTTTACTAGAATACTAGAGTGTTAGGCCTACTGATATATTTGAAAAAGTATTTTTTTTTAATTTAGGGTATAGTAGAGGAAGGAGAGAGGAGCAGTTGAGTTACAAATTTTACTGAAGTAGATGACAATTGTTGACCATTGCATATTCACAAACTCATACAGGAGAACACTCCCTAACACGTAATATAATTACCTATACTAGAAACACTTATGCACTTTTTCTATCTATTTTTACTTTGCTCGTCTTTCTTCTTTTCTCTTTTCCCTCTTTCTTTTTAGGTCACTATTAAACACAGACTCGACACTTTATACACTCTGTCACTCTCACATATTCCATTTCTTATTTCTGTAACCACCCTAGTTTTTTTTTCTGACACATGGACAAATATTTTGCACCTAAATCACACGCAATGCCAGCAAAACCCAAGGATAGAAAGCCCAGACATAGTATTGAAAGTATTAGCGATATTACACCTGAAATGACCACTGTAAATATTTCTAAAGATGATATAGAAGAAATTTCTAAACAGGTAGCACTATCTTTATCACCTCAACTTGACCATATCAAAACAGAACTATTTACACTCTCAGTAGAAATGAAAAACTTTACATCTAGACTTACAGAAATTGAATCAAGAATTTCAGATACTGAAGACTCTGTGACTAAACAAAACCTCTCTATACAACAACATGATATAAAAATCTCAGAAATTACTGACAAAATAGAAGACTTAGAAAATAGATCACGTAGGAACAACTTAAAAATAGTAGGCCTTCCAGAAACCACCAATTTTCAGGATTTAATATATTTTGCTTCAGTGACTCTGCCACAAAGTCTAGAGATTGATACCAAACTGCATAATTTTACGGTTGAAAGAGCACATCGTGTAGGCTTTATTAGAAACACATCAGAAAATACTATTCAGAAACGAGCTATCCTAATTAAATACCTGAACTTTCAGGACAAAGTACTAATACTTAGAGCATTCAGAAAAATGAAAAACTTAGAGATTGACAATAATAGAATTTTAATCTTTCAAGATTACTCAGCCCAGACAGCAACAAAACGCAAAAGTATGGCTCCATTCTGTACAAACATGATAAACATGGGCCTAGCCGCACACTTAATTTATCCCGCTAAAATTAAGATCTATATGGATAATGAGACAACTACACTAGAAACAATTGCAGAGGCCAAGGCATTTTTGAATAAGTTCCAACCTAGGTAATCATTAAAAAATAAGGAAAATGCTCCTCTTTTTCTCTCCTTTCTTTTTCTTTTTTGTGCTCTCTGCTTATTGGTGTATGGGCAGTTAATAGTATGGCAAGCTGGATAATTTTATTTTACCTTCATATAATAAACGAGATAACTAAGGTTAAGAATTGTATACAAATGAAAGAATGGTCGAAAACAAGGACAGTCTACTTTTCTTTAAATATTTTAAACACTTATGTTCTATTAAAGATAAAGGTTCGGGTTAGAGGGAGGGGCAAGGAGGTTAGAATTTATTTTGATCCCCCTTTTTTTTTTTTTTTTTTTTTCTCTGTTGTTGGTTTGTTATCTTAAAATAAAGTATAAATGGCAACACTAAAACTAATCTCGTGGAATGTGGGAGGGGTCATTAACCCGATTAAAAGAAAGAGGATCCTGACATATCTTAGAAATAAAAGAGTGGATATTGCACTCTTACAAGAAACACATCTGACTGAAATAGAACATAAAAAACTTAAAGTTAACTGGGTTAGTGAGGTTGTCTATACCCCATGTGCAACACGTAAAAAGGGGGTCGCAGTTTTAATCAGCAAAAATTTAGAATATCGAATTATAGGGCAAGAGATAGACCCAGGGGAACGATTTATTATTCTGAAAATTATTATAAATTCACGTATGTTCACGTTATGTAATGTCTATGGCCCAAATGTGCCAGATATAAAATTTTGGGAAAAATTAAAATTAAAATTACATGATTCTATAAATACGAATCTTATAGTTGCAGGAGACTTCAATATGGTTTTTAACAATATTGATAGATCACAGGCAACTGGAAATAAAACTAAACAGATCCCAAAAAAATCCTCCAGGATTCTTAAAGTATTTGCTAGCGCATTAAACATCAAAGACATCTGGAGATTGCTATATCCTAATTGTAGAGATTTTACGTGTGAATCTAAAAAGTACCGGACATTTTCACGGATAGACTTTTTTCTGGGGTCAGACAAAATTATTAACTCAGATATAAAAGCACAAATAGATAACTTCACCATTTCAGACCATGCCCCGATATCATTAGAGACACGGTGGGAAACAGATAGATATGATCCAGTTAAGAGTTACGGCTTCCCACGCTACTTAGCAAACAATTTAGAATTTAGAAACCGACTCATTGCTATATGGCACGAATATGTTCAACAGAACAAAGACTATATACATAAGAAAGAGATCTTCTGGGAAACTGCTAAGGCAGTAGCCAGAGGAGAAATTAAAAAATTTACTATCAGGTTTAAGAAAAAGCTATATTTAAGAGAGACTGAAATTTCTAACTATCTAAAAAACAAATATAACGCATATATTGCATCCCATACACAGACTAACTGGCAAAGTTACATGAAGGCTAAGCAAGAATGGGAAGTTTTTCTATCACAAAAATTTGCTATCCAAGAACTGAAGAACAAAAGTAGATTTTACAGATTTGGAAATAAAATAGGGAAATTGTTAGCGAGATCTGTAAAAGATAGGAAACCGATGCATCACATTAAGTCACTAAATATTGACGGCAAAAAAATATTGAACCTTGACACAATCAAAGCAGAATTTTATAAATACTTTAGGGACCTATACTCAGTAGCGGATATTAATGTAAAAAATAAACAAGATTTTTGGGAAAAAATTACATTACCTAAGCTTTCGGCGGAAGATTTAGAGAAACTTAATGCACCAATTAAAGAATTGGAAGTCTTAAACGCAATAAATAATCTGAAGTTGGACAAAGCCGCCGGACCTGACCTTCTACCAGCAGAATTTTATAAAATTCTCAAAAACAAAGTAATAGGTGTACTTACGGAATTATTTAATGACTATTTAATTAACTATAAGATTCCATCTCCTAACTTTGCAGTCTCAAAAATAATATTACTCCTAAAAAAAGGGAAAGATCCTGAATCAATAGACTCCTATCGTCCAATCTCATTACTAAACTCCGATTACAAACTATTCACTGCAATTTTGGCAGATAGACTGAAGTTAATTATGAGTCCGTTAATACACCAAGATCAGGTTGGCTTTATGTCTAAGAGAAATTTGTCAGCAAACATACGCAAAATCTTTCTATTAATAGACTTCTTAGCAGATGTTAAAAATAAAAGTGAACAAAACTCCGCCATTCTTGCAGTTGACGCCCATAAAGCATTTGACTCTATTATCTGGGACCATTTATTCTGCTCTATGAAGAATTTTGGGTTCAAAGATCAGTTCCTTGAATGTATTCGTGCCTTATATTCCAATGCAACCTCTATTTTGATGGTTAATGGCTCAAACACTACATCCTTCCCTATTTTATCTGGAACACGACAGGGATGTCCAATTTCACCGCTTTTGTTTAATTTAGCAATTGAACCCCTTGCAGTTACCTTAAGAGATAATTTAGGGGGGATTAAGATAGGCAAAATCCCTGTTAAACTTCTACTTTACGCAGATGACTTGATTTTACTTTTAAAGGATGCCCAGACTGAAATTCCCAAAATTTTGGAAATTATAAAAAATTTTGGTTCTTTTTCAGGTTACACAATTAATATATCCAAATCAGAACTTCTCTGGTTGAGTAAGCATCACCAAAACCAATATACACCCCCTTTTAAAGTAGCCCCGCAATACATCACATATTTAGGAATCCAGATCAGTGCCAATCCAGATGACTGGTTTAATTTAAATTACCCACCTCTATTTGCGAAAATCAGATTTGAGATGATGAAATGGGATAATCTTCCACTCTCAATTACCGCAAGAATCAATGTAGTTAAGATGATCGTCTTACCTAAAATATTATACTTAATGCAAAATATCCCTCTAATCATACCAAAAAAATATCTTAGCAGGTTAGACCAACTAATGAGACGATTTATATGGGGGAGGGGTGCGAATCGAATATCACTATATAAACTGTCACAACTAAGGCAATATGGTGGATTGGCACTACCCAACTTTGCTATTTACAATAGTGTAAGTCTTGCAAAAATCGCAATGGACTGGATTACGGGCGGGAACTATATTGCATTTACAGAAGCAGAACAAAATTTAGTATACCCTCTCTCATTAAATGCGCTTCTGCACTGCCCTAAAAAAGTAATTCCAAAGAGTATTAAAAATAAACAATCATTATATCATATTATAATTGCATGGCAAGACATACGACGCAGAGTAGATAGTGACCCCCATTTTTCAGATCTACTTCCCATTAGAGGTGACCCACGCTTTCCGCCTGGTATTAGCAGTCAAGTATTTAGGAAATGGGCCACAGTAGGACTTATTTATTTAACACAATTTAGAGAACCTAATCTACAGAGTATAATGCCATTTGAGACTCTTAAAGAGTCTTATAATGTACAGAATGTGGATTTTTTTGCATACCTTCAAGTGAGACACTGGTTCTTTAAAGCTAGGGAAGATAATAAGCTTCCATGGACCCATTCAGGAATGAAAATGGGGCTAGCATTATTTAAGGCAGGTAAACGCTCTATTAAATACTGGTATAATATGATCATTACTAAAACAGGGGAACTAAATATTGTACAGATCTGTTCAAAATGGCAAACAACGATTGTAGATCTAAAAAGGGAACAAGTAAAACAAAGTATAATTCTCTTGGACGAGGCCACACTCGCGGCAAGCTGGCGAGAAATGCATATAAAACTTTTACATAGAATATACTTTACGCCTGCTAAAATAAATAAATGGTCGACACAAGGTTTAAGGGTATGTCCACGTTGCTCTTTAGCCGATGCTGACTTAACCCATATGTTTTGGAGTTGCCCAAAAATTAACCAGTTTTGGAAACGGGTACAATTTTGGTTAAATAAGGTGACAGCTACAAATCACATATTAGAACTACAACACATAATTTTCCTACTAGACATATCAGACAGACTGGTAAATAGAGCTTTCTGTAATACGGTAATTCTGGGTGGAAGATATCTCATCCTTAAAAATTGGCACCAAAAAAACTCACCGACTATAAATAATTTAACATTTTTATTACAAAGACAATATACAATAGAACAATTTGATAACGCAATTAACTCTGAACAGCAACATAATAGATTTAATTTAAAGTGGTTAGATTTTGTTAAACACTACAAAAACATCAATTTACAGAACCAGTTACTATCACCATTAGAGAATATAAGTTAAGATGCAAACCTCTTTGTTCCCCTTTTTTTCCCCTTTTTTTTTCCCCCTTTTGTTTTTTTTTTTTCCTCTCCCCCCCTCCTTTGCCCCCCCTAGAAAAATTTAAAAGCTAAAAACTTTTCCTTGAAGCCGGTCAGGAATTTGACAATTAATTTGTAGGTGGCTCCACCTTTCTTAATAATTTAAAGGTTGAAATTATTTAAAATTTACACTGGACTACCCGAATTTATCATTTATTACTGTAAAGACTTGTCTTTTTGTTTTTGTTTTTTTTCTTTGTTTTTTAAGGCTTATAATAATGAAGTTAGGGTAAATCCCGTGTTAATGACTATTGTGATAAAGGAAGAAAAGTGAAATATTTAATATCTGAAAAGGTTATGATTTTATTTTCATGTATATCTTATCTGTATGTCTGCTCCATGTTTTCTGGTTCCAAATGACATAAGTGTACCATTGATTATGTAATTTTTTGTCTTCTCCTTTTCTTTCTTATTTCTGTATATTCTTTTTTTTGACCTTTAATAACAATAAAAACATTATATCTAAAAAAAGCTAAGTGTGCTTATTGTTAAACAACTGAAGTAGATTCTTCAGGTCATTTTTCCGACTCATGCTTAGATTTTTTTTTATCCCTGATTAAAGGGACAGTCAAGTAAAAAAAAACTTTCTTGATTTAAATAGGGCATGTAATTTTAAACAACTTTCCAGTTTACTTTTATTACACATTTTTCTTTGTTCCCTTGGTATTCTTAGTTGGAAGCTAAACCTAGGAGGCTCATATGCTAATTTCTTAGACTTTGAAGGCCGCCTCAAAGCTGAAAGCATTTTGACAGTTTTTCACCACTAGAGGGCGTTAGTTCGTGTGTTTCATATAGATAACATTAAAGGGACACTAAACCCAATTTTTTTTTCTTTCATGATTCAGATAGAGCATGCAATTTTAAGCAACCTTCTATTATCAATTTTCTTCATTCTCTTGCTATCTTTATTTAAAAAGCAGGAATGTGATGCATAGGAGCTGGCCCATTTTTGGTTGAGAACCTGGGTTATGCTTGCTTATTGGTGGGTAAATGTAAGCCTCCAATAAGCAAGCAATATCCATGGTGCTTAACCTAAACAGGGTTGGCTGCTAAGATTTACATTCCTGCTTTTAAAATAAAAATAGCAAGAGAATGAAGAAAAATTGATATTAGGAGTAAATTAGATTATTGAAAACACTTGATAGCCCAGCACCACTGTCAGATGCAAGCCAAAAGGGTGCTGTAATCCCTTGGTAATCACACATCCACAAAAAGGCAGCACCTTGAAGCAAATAAAAGTCTTTATTTCCACATACTGAGGTTAAGACAGAGTGACGTTTCGGGTACACAACCCGAAAACGTGTGTATGATTAAGGGTTGTGTACCCGAAACGTCACTCTGTCTTAACCTCAGTATGTGGAAATAAAGACTTTTATTTGCTTCAAGATGCTGCCTTTTTGTGGATGTAGGAGTAAATTAGAAAGTTGTTTAAAATGTCATGCTCTATCTGAATCATGAAAAAAAAAATTGGGTTCAGTGTCCCTTTAAGCTCAGGCATGTGAAGCTCCTAGGAGTGAGCACTGATTGGCTAAAAATGCAAGTCTGTCAAAAGAACTGAAATAAGGGGGCAGTTTGCAGAGGCTTAGAAACAAGGTAATTACAGAGGTAAAAAGTGTATTAATATGCAAAATTGGGGATGGGGTAATAAAGGGATTATCTACCTTTTTAAACAACAAAAAATCTGGTGTTGACTGTCCCATTAATCTAATGATCTAAGATGGGAAGGAAAGAAGGGCGACTCCTAGTGCAGATCAATGAGGTTTTCGTGACCCAATATAAAACCCCGGGAATAAGGGTACTTACGTTTCACAAAGCACCCAATGGTGCAAATGACACCTACTGGACTATTATAGTGGCCTAGTGCACATAACCATCGGTATCCCTGGTCTATTTATGCAAAGATATCTCTGATGTGCATAAGCAGTACAAGTATCAAGGAGACTCCATAAAGTGCTACGTTTGAGTGTAAAAAGTTTATATTTAAAAATACAAAAATACACAGTACAATGAATAAAAACAAAAGTACTCATTTGCACCATTTAGTGCTTTTGTTCACATTTCTAATAAACTACATCATTGTATTGGCTACACTAGTAGACGCCCTTCTCTTGTTTCTTCTGATTAATCTAATGATGTTTCTATGTGTACTAATGCCCCTACTGTCTCCTCCTTCCAGAGGCAGACGGCATACCTCTAGCAATGAAAAAGTTAATTACTGCTGCCATTACGAAGGCCCTGCTTGCACTACCGCCTTCAAATAACTGAAAAAGTTCAGTTCACATTTTACCTTCTACCAGTAATATAAGTCCTGACCTACAAAATACTGAAATATCTTCGGATGTTGAGGATTGCTCTAACAAGTGAGGCTCCCTCATCAGATACAGAACCTGATAATTTCACCTTTTTGTTTCAAATGGAACATTTTTGTTCTCTTTTGAAGGAAGTCTCAGTTACTTTAGTGATTGAAGAAACTAAACCTTCTGATAATTAACCCTGTAATCATTTAAATTCAGTTTCCCTATACCTGATGCTGTCTCTGATATGATTGCCAAGGAATGGTCTAAGCTAAGAGTCTTTTAATCCCTCTACAAGGTTTAAAAAACAAGCAAACAAAACTATATCCTTTACCTGCTGCTAACTTAGTTATGGGAAAAGGTTTCCAAAGATGATGGGGCTATTTCCACTCTAGCTAAACACGCTACTATTCATCTAGAAGACAGTACTTCTTTTAAAGACCCTTTAGATAGAAAACTTGAATCTTATTTAAGAATGGCATTTCTACATACTGGCTATATCTATTGCTGACGTGGCCGCTGCTTTACAGCAATTGTCCGGTGACCCTGAATATTCTAATCTTTTTAATTTACTTCAAAATGCAAACAATTTTATTTGTAATGCACTGTTTGATATTATGAAAATTAACAATAAAAGCATGTCTCTACTTACCAGAAGAGCCCTGTCGCTTAAATCCTGGAATGCTGACATGGTGTCTAAAACTAAATTACTATCTTTCTTTCCAAGGAAAGAAATTGTTTGGATCTCAACTGGATTCTATTATTTCTACTATTACTGGAGGTAAGTGAGCTTTTCTTCGTCAAGAGGGAAATGTAAAGCTCCCAATAGTTTTTGTTCGTTTGTCAGAATAGAGAACTGGAAACTGACTCCTCCCTTAAACCATCTAGCTCAGTCCGGAGACCTACTTCAAATTGAAACAAATCCAAACAATAAGAAATCTAATCCAGCCTCTAAGACATCATTAAGATATGGCCCCCAATCCAGTATTACTGGTAGGGGGCAGATGAAACCTTGGTTACAATCTGTCCAAAATCCCTGGATTCAAAACATTATTTCTTAGGGTTATCAAATTAGATTCAAAATAAGACCCCCCCATGGGACGGTTCTTACTGACACACATACCAAGGCATACAATAAAAGTTCAGGCTTTTCTACAATCTGAAAAATATCAAATGAAAGACACTTGCAGAGTGTGTACTAACTAGCACTCACAACACTTCTGGGTATATCTAGTAAAACTTGACTTTTAATTAAAATATTAGAATAGAGTCCAGTAGTAGAAAGTAGCAGCACCACTCAGTAAACTTCAATATCTGTTTATTGAGACATCACACAGAAAACATAGCACAACGTTTCCGTCAACACCTGACCTTTAATAATAATATAACATGATTAAGGTCTGGTGTTGACCGAAACGTTGTGCTATGTTTTCTGTGTGATGTCTCAAACAGATATTGAAGTTTACCGAGTGGTGCTGCTACTTTCTACTACTGGACTCTATTTTTTGGGGTATGTGCAGGACCCCATTAGCGTGCACCTGGGTGCAGTAAGTGTTGGGCATTTTTCTCTTTTTGGATAATATAATAAACAATTTAAAACCACCAAGTGATGCAGTATTGCAAAATATTATGACCGTATGCTCGACCATATATACTAGCATAGAGGGGGCTAGAGTATTCCAGTAAGGTAGTATACCAGGGTGTCCCCCAGTGACCTATGTATCACAGCTAATGTGAAACAGCTCGCAGGTGTGATGTTGAAACCCAATTTAAATAATCAAAAAGAGAGGGGTTGTATATTGTATCCAACTTATAAAGGTAGGATTCACTCACTGATTCCTTTTAGATGAATAAAGGGAATAGTATAAGGAACAGTTTCCTCCCCTATGTGGTCACTCTAATGGTTGTGACCACACAGGGGAGGAAACTGTTCTTTAAATAAATATTCCTATATATGCCTTTATTTCTATAGCTATATATTTTATATGAACATTATTATTTATTTATTTATATATATATATATATTTAATAATAAAAACTACATACCCGACAGGAGTACACTAATTCTTCTGGTGCACTAACCCGACATGAGTTATATTAAGGTGCACCAAGAATTTAATAAATATAAAATATTGTAAAATTGATGTAAATATTTTAGATGTACTAAAAATGATAAATAATCCATATATCTTTTTCAGTATCTATAATTATTAATAAATTACTATTAATAACACACAATATACAAAACAGAAGGCTACCAAGCAACAGTTTAAAAACATTCTTGATGCTTTATTCCAATAAAAAGAGAAAGATACAAACACGCTAGAAAGAGGGTTCCAGCTATCTTACATGTTTCGTGCCATGAAGCTCTTACTCATAGATGCTGAAATCAAGTAAAAACAGCTGTTGCATTTAAAGGCTGAAGCACCAAATAAACATTGAGGCCCATTTATCAAGCTCCGTATGGAGCTTGTGGGCCCGTGTTTCTGGCGAGTCTTCAGACTTGCCAGAAACAGCAGTTATATAGCAGTGGTCTAAAGACCGCTGCTCCATAACCCTGTCTGCCTGCTCTGAGCAGGCGGACAGGAATCGTCATAATTCACCACGATCGGGTTGTTTGACACCCCCTTGCTGGCGGCCTATTGGACGCAAATCTGCACGGGGCGGAGTTGCACCAGCAGCTCTTGTGAGCTGCTGGTGCAATGCTGAATACAGAGAGCGTATTGCTCTCTGCATTCAGCGAGGTCTTGCAGACCTGATTCACAAGACCTTTGATAAATAGGCCTCAAAATCTGTGATTTGTAATCTGTAGCTGTCAGACAGACTAATAAACATACTATAATGTGCATTCCCTTTATAAATGAAACGGCAAAAAGATTAAAAACAATATTACTTGCGAAAAGTGGCAAAAGAATGGCACACAACATTTGATCATTGAACATTTCATAAGAAATTTATAATTGTTAGTGAAACAATATATGCATTAGAAGTATGTTGCTTAATAGTAATTAAGAAATGATAGTAGGCGAGAAAATGGTGAACAGTAACAGTTACAATTAATGGTAAATAGATGGTAAACATTATATTAAATATTGGAACTGTATAACAGTACTCACAATTCATAACCACATTAAATCTAACAAATGATCATGCTTATGACCAAAAAAAGTGTGTATAATATTATAAATATATTAATATATTAAACACCCTTTTAAAGAGTTTAAAATATGGTTTAAAGTATGATCTTGTAATTTAAACTCTCACCAAGGTATATTAACAATCCAAATAATTCACCATTAACTGTTTATGATGAAATCAAATAAATTGTTTGTCATAAATGTGGTTACTATGATAATACAGGGTTAACTAATTCTCAGGGGTATATGATAGGGACATAGTTCAAAATGGCGCTTATGTTGTAACTGGTAGTATATACGTATATTGTGTGGCATATTTACTGCACATAATACCTCATATCCCATTCTAGATTCATACCCAACGGTAAGTTGGTTCTCAATATATAGATCCAGAATAGTTCTTTCTTATCCAGAATTTTGGCTACATCTCCACCCCTCTGAGAGATCCTCGCTACATCAATAACTTTGATTTTAAAATTAGGTACATTAGTGAAATGAACAACATTAAAATGTTTGGCCACGGCAGAATCTTTATTATAATTTTTTACGTCTCTTAAATGTACCCTAGCACGAGATCTTAAGGTTCTGGTAGATTGATCTACATATCGAACCCCACATAACTGGCAATCTAGTAAGTTGTTTTTTTTTTTTTTTTTTTAAATATACTTTATTAGTTTTTCAAAGAAAATAAACAAGTACAACATTAGTACGACCGAAGCGTACTATTCCAGTGACATAAATAAATAATGGGAACATAAGAAAACACAGAGCGTGCGACAAAAGGTCTTATAAACATATGTAGCCTCTATATCCGACATAGAGGGATAACAAATTGAACACTTGAGTCAAAAGTGAGTAATGAGGGGAGGGGGGGGGGGGGGGAAGGGGATCATCCAAGGAGAAAAAAGGGGGGGGGGGGAGTAGGACCTAAGGTGCCAGGTATGCACCTACAATGTACACTAGTTAAAACTGAGTAGGTGTGGGATGGCGTACTTACACTGCTGGGCGAAGATACAAAGTCTTAAGTCTCAAAGTTAGGGAGCCATGTCGTATCAAACCTGTTCTTCCATTCTGCCCACATTAGTTCAAAGAAGTCAACTCTTCCCTTGGAGTAATAAATAGGCTTTTCCATGGTGTAAATATAGGCCATGGTTTGAGTAATGTCAGACCAAGGTGGGGGGTTAGTTCTCTTCCAAGCTTTGGCAATGTTAAGTTTAACAGCTGAAATGAGATAGATGCTTAATGAAGCATGGTGTCTGGGGAGTTTGCAAGTACCCACATGGAGTAAGGCTACTTCTGGGGTGCAGGGGAGAGAAATACCCATATTCGATAAGTTTGAGAAGCACTTGTTCCAGGTGTGCCTCAACTTGGGGCAAGACCACCAAATGTGCGTCATGTCTCCTACCATGCCACAGCCTCTCCAGCAGATTGGAGATGCCTCAGGGAAAATCGCTGCTAATCTAGTAGGCACAAAATACCATTGTGTAAGCAATTTAATGTAAGTCTCGTGCATAGTGACACAATGAAGTGTTTTATTTGTGAGAAGTAGTTTACGGTGCCATTCTTTAGTGGGGGCAGTGAACTCAAGTTTCTGCTCCCATTTAGTGATGTGCATTGCCTTGTCTGTAGGGGTTGCTCCCTCCATGATGGAATAATGGAGAGATAGTGGCTTGCCCAGTCTTAGCCCCTGCTGCCATCTGGCTTCCCAAATGGTTAATGGCCGGGATAGAGATGGTTTAAAACCCCAGCTAGACAAAAAGCTGAGGACCCTAACATATTCGAATCGCAAGTAGGGCGGAGGGGGCGATGAGTCACCTAATTGGGCAAAGGGCACAAACGAATCGCAAGGAGATGAGGACCAAAGGTCTGTCACTCTCAAGACACCTAGTCTCTGCCACGTCAGAGGATGAGAATCTGGAAGGCCAGAGAGAAGGCCTGTTAATGAAGTGATGGGGGATGGATGGGGAGCCACCTGGGGACAGTGTCTCAGCTGCTCCCAAGTAGTTAAGCATTCTTTGATTATCTGATTCTCTATCCCCAAGGATCTCCGACAGTGAGTAGGGGTCCATATCAAGTCCCTCAGGGTGAGGTCAAAAGGTAGGGAGGCCTGTTCAATCGACCTCCATCTACTATCGGAATTCTTTACTCCCCATTGGGTAATGTGCGTAAGCATGGCGGCCTCGTAGTATCTGAAAATAGATGGGGAGGCCACCCCCCCCCCGTGCATTCTGGGGTACTGCAAAAGTTTATAAGCTACTCGTGGAGGTTTATTCTGCCATATATATTTGGTGCAGGCGCCTTGAAACTGGGTAAGAAGAGATCTAGGTACTCTGATAGGGAGGCATCTCATGACATATGTCAGTTTTGGAAGATAGCTCATTTTAAGGGCTGCTACCCGACCGAGCCAAGAGATACATCTATAGTTCCACTGCTTGGTCAGAGTATGCAATTCAGTTAAGAGGGGCTTATAGTTATTCAAAATTAGGTTGGGGATGGAGTTAGATAGTTTGACTCCTTGATGAGAGATATATGCATTGTTAACAACAAAATTATATTTGTCTCGTAGGGAGTTGGTAACTAGTTCTGAAAAGCCCTGCTTGTAGAGTTCCAATTTGGATTGGTTTAGTCTATAAAAGGATAGGCCACTGAAAGTATCCAGTATGGATAAGAGCTTAGGGAACTCGCTTAGGGGGTTTGCAGAGAATATGGTCGTGTCATCTGCGAACAGAGCCACTTTGTGAACTGTTCCATGGAGGGTAACTCCAGACATTCCTCTATCTGCTCTAATAGCAGCTGCTAGGGGTTCTATGGCCAGCGCAAATAGAATGGGTGAAAGGGGGCATCCCTGCCGGGTGCCATTTAAAATAGGGAAGGGAGAGCAGTGAAACCCCAGACCTCTGACTGAGGCCGTGGGGGCCGAATATAAAGCCCGCACCGCTTGAATGATGGAAACCGGGAAGCGAAAGGCCGTTAGTACCTCCCACAGGAAATCCCACCGGACCCGGTCAAACGCTTTCTCAGCGTCAAGAGAAAGCACGGCTATTGGTTTAAGTCTTTTGGCTTCTAGGAGAATATTGAGGAGTCTTCTTGTGTTGTCGGGGCCTTCCCTTCCAGGTATGAAACCAACCTGGTCAGGGTTAATAAGCATGGGGAGAAGTTTCGCGAGCCTATTGGCCAGGATTTTTACGTATATTTTAACGTCGGTGTTGATTAGAGATATGGGCCTATAGCTAGCACAGAGGGTCGGGTCCTTGTTGGGCTTGAGAATCGTGATGATAGAGGCCTCTAGGAACTCCCCTTGAAATTTACCCTCGTCCATAGCCAGGTTATAAAATCTGGTCAGAACGGGGGCAATCTCCCGCAGGAATGTCTTATAAAAGATTGCGGTAAAACCGTCTGGCCCAGGAGCCTTGAGAGATTTCAAATTTTTGACAAAAAGTTTAACTTCTTGAGGCGTAATAGGGCTATCTAAACTGTCAATAGCAGTCTCCTCTAAGGCGGGTAATTTTAAGGAGCGCAGGAAAGGACCTATAGCCCCCGATGGGGTTGGCTGGAATGAAGTGTCATTTTGGATATTATATAGAGCCGAATAGTACTCGTTGAACTGCTGGCCGATTTGTGATGGGAGTTTAAAGGTCTGAACACCTTCTTTAATCTCGTGAATACGAGAGATGCTAGTACGGTGTCTTAATTTGTTAGCTAAGAGCGCATCTGCTTTGTTACCCTTAGAGTAAAATAGCTGTTTCAGCTTAAGTAAGTTATTTTGGGTCTTAATGTATTCTAGCTTACATATGTGTCTCCTCAAATCTCTAATCTCCTCCTCAGTGTTTATGTTAACACCTGTCCGTCTTTGAGACTCAAGTCCCCTTAATTTACGGTGGGCCTGGGATAAGGAGAGACCTGCCTGTTTCCTCAAGTGGGCTTGTTTTCGAATAAAGAAACCTCTAGTGGTGGCCTTAAAGGCCCCCCATAGTATATCTTCTCGCATCCCTGGGGTGTCATTAATTTGCAAAGTGAAGTTTATTTCTTTCCTGAGTTCCTCTCTAAAGGGAATGTCGGATAAGAGAGTGTGGGGAAGCTTCCAGTTAGGTCTGGATCTGGTGGTGTCCTGTGACTCTAGGTCCATTAGAACCATGTCATGGTCTGACCATGGGCACGCACAAATCTTTGTGGAGAGTATAAGGTCCAGGGAGTCTGGGTGACAAAACACATAGTCTAGTCTGGAATGTGTGGAATGGGGTATGGAGTAGTGAGTAAAGTCTCTGTTTAGGGGGTGTAGAGATCTCCAAACATCAAAGAGATTAAACTGGGACATAAGTTCCCGAAATCTCCGACATGTGGTCTCTGAGCTAGGGGGATTCTTTTTTGTTGACTTCGTCTGTCTATCAAGGCCGCCATCCCACACCATGTTCAGGTCTCCTGCCAGAATTACCCTACCCTGTCAAACCTGGTCCACTTTACGTAAGATTTTCTTTAAGTATCTGGGTTGAAGGGTGTTAGGCAAATATACGGATACTAAGGTGTATGTGACATGGTCCAGGTTACATATCAGGATAAGATACCTAGCCTGTGGATCTGTAATCTCAAGGAGAGGTTCGAAGGCCACTCTTTTGTTAATCAAGATAGCTATGCCTCTAGCCTTCTTAGAATAAGAGGCAGTTTTTACAACAGGGAAGTCACAGAGTGACGGGCCGGGGGTGAGTCTCTTATGAAATGTGTTTCCTGGAGGAAGGCCACATCGGCCTTGTGGAATTTTAGCGTTCTAAACAGCAGGCTTCGTTTGCCAAAGGTGTTTAGACCCCTTACATTAAGTGTCAAAAATCTAAGGGGCGCCATTAACTAACAACAAACACTTGAGGATTAGGAATGAGGGAAGGTCAGTGGGGAAGGTAAGGGGTAGGAAAGGGGATTAAGGACAGGGGAAGGCTGGTGGAAATAGTCCACCTAAGTGGGACCCAAGTTTGGGTTCCGAAATCTGGGGGGGGAGCTAAACCAAACTATTAGGGAAGGGCTAATAAACACATAGCCCCGCTCTCAAAGAAATGCAGGATGGCTAGCAGTCCGGCTGGGATGCATATCAACCATGGCAATCTTCCATGTGGGAATTAACTTACTTCTCATACAACCGTCCAGCCAGAAGCCAGCCAGCCCGCACTGCTCTTAATAATTAAACAGAAACATCTGCATACAGAATAAAGAGAAAATGTTAGCAAAAATCAGTTAACATTCATCAAACGGGTGTAACAGACAGCCATCAAGTAGGTGAGGCTTGAGGCCTCGGGATGTGGTCAGGTGGGTTGGGTTTCTGGCGCTTAGGCCTCTGCTCTTTGACAGACCATGCTGGGGCTGAGACACGTAGCTTGGACTGGGCAACTGTCTGAGATTCCACTGCAGGCTGCAGGCCCCAAGTAGCCAGGAGAGTGCTGCCCACCGCAGGGGAAGATACAACATGAGACTGATTGTCCTTTGTCACTATTAATTTAGTGGGGAATCCCCATCTGTACTTAATGTTGGCCTTCCTGAGTTGTGCAGTGATAGGGGCATATAATCTTCGTTGTTGCAGCGTGTGCGATGAGAGATCCGGGAGGAGCTGAATATCCTTGAGGTTATCAGGCAGACTGGGTTTATTATAGGACGCCTGCATCAGGTGGTCCTTAAATTTGAAGTTATGGAAGCAGATCACATCTCGTGGCATGTCGGAAGACATTGACCTCGGCCTAAGAGCCCTATGCGCTCGCTCCATATTGTGACTATCACCCTCCAGGGGGCCGAGCAGAGCAGTGTAGAGGGATGTGAGAAATTCTTGTAAATCCCCCGGCAGAACTGACTCGGGTATGCCTCTAAATCGTATATTATTTCTTCTGGCCCTATCTTCCACATCGGCCAGTTTTAATTCAAGCTGAGAGATCTGTTCTGCTAAGTTTTCAGCGTATGCTAGGATGTTAGAGTTGTCTGTGGCGAGGTCATCGTGTTGTCTCTCCAGAGTATCAATCCTGTCACCCATCTCCCCTATGTCTTTCCTGAGTTCCGCTGAGCTCCTCTGAATCTCGGCTGTGATAGATTTAGTTTGAGCCGCAAGCATCTTTTGTAATGTGCTCTCCGTGATGTAATGGTTTAAGTGGGCTCCTGATTGGGAGCTTGATTGGGAGTCCTCATCTTGCGACTCGGGGTCGCTTACTGCCTTCCGCATGGGGAGAGGGTCCTTTATAGGCTGAGAGAAATGATCGAGCACAGTTTTTTTGATTGCTGCAGGGGTTCTAGGATTCCTTCTAGATGCGTGTGGCACGGCTATTACCTCTATAGAGCAGCTGCAAACTTAAATAATGAACCACCTTGACCACTCCGGGACCTGTAGAGATAACTGTTAATGCAGAAGGACTACCTAGTAAAAGTTATAACATCTAAGGATAAGTACTGCAATACAGAGATATATAAAAGATAAAGAGAGCAGGGCTAGGCATAACCCACATATAGTATTGATACTTAGAACATGATGGCTTATCGCTGAGCCAACGGCTCAGGGAAAGTCGGCTCTGTGACCTCTTACAAGGGATGGGAGGGGGACCTCAGCTACCCCCACGCACCTCAGGGAGGGGGATACGACCAGAAGGAAGGGGAAAAGTTAGGGGACGTGACCAACCCAGACAAGCTGGGTCGGAAAGGGGGAGGTGCGGAGGAGGAGCCAGGTAGAGCGGACCACACCTCTAGGGACTCAGATAACCGGGGGCCCGGTGTTGCAATTATGAGCTTAACCACTTATTAACAATACAGTGTGAACCCAGTATTTTATGCAAAGACACAGGAAATGGGTAACTGGTTAAATGATACAGGACCAGTGTACTTTAGGTTTGCTGTGTGGGTCCACCCCACGCCTAGTAGTGGCAGTGACCAAACGTCAGGCCGTCTAGAGGTTGCAAGCACAGCCAAGGAGCCACCCAGCAAACCACAAAGCGCCCCCTCTGGACTCAGGGAGTGGGGGATACGACTCAAAGGAAGGGAGAAGGTAGATGGAGGTGACCAGCCCACCACTTGAGTGGGCCGGAAAGGGAGAGTCCCGAGGGAGTCACTGCAGTATACCACACAAAACATATCCGCTGCACTAACATAATTAGGGAGGGAAAGCAAGAGAGCTGCAGAGAGAAATCAAGCAGTTATATGCACAAGATGTAAAATGCAGCTTCTAGGACTAGTACTGTAGATAGATAGGGCCTGTAGACAAAAGTAAGCGTTAGTAAGATATTCAAAAGCAATAACACTCCACTTTGAGCTAAGAGCCCAAAGGCACATAGGCTGGCGCAGCAGCAGTAATTATACAAAATAATGAGACAGGCTATTGTGTCAAATCAGGCTCTGTAGTCACACTCTGAGTATAGGCTGCAAGGATATATTCACTGAGAGGTTGCAGTCCCTCAGGGTTTAAACATTTTTGTGTATCGTGTGGATACAAGCAGTAGAGGAGGCCCAAGAGGTGGTTGTTGTCCCAAAATTTTTCCTGTGGGGGAGAGTATGGCAGAAAAGGCTGCTCTCCCAGGTGGTAAAACAGAGAGCCCTACGTCACTCTCCCTAATAATCAGAGATCTCAGTCCTGCTGGCAAGAGCAAAATTGGTAGGGAATAAAGGCTTTAAAGGGGCATGCTCAAAGTCCCATGTCAATTGGTGAGGAAAGTTCCCCTAGTAATCCCTCTTGCAGTATCCAGCTAAGTTGATCTAAAGGGGGGCCTCAATACTCTGAATGTCTGACTGTCTCATACAATGCTGATTCTAAGTATTAGGGCACCAGTCTATGCTTGGGGCTCAATGTGACTTCCTGAGATATAAAACTTTTGAGAGGGCTTTTGCAGTAGAGGTGGGGGGGACCTGGATGCAGACTAATAAGTGGGGCCACAAAATATAAACCCAAGGCCTGCAAGTGGGATCAGTCTGGGGTGAGGTGCGGTAAAAGATCTTACCCAGAGCTCCAGCTCCACTGTTCCTGCGGATCAGCAATCTCCAAGCGGTTCCCAGCAAAGATACCCATCCGCGCTGAGACTGTATGGTGTTTATTTAACCCTTGTGGGTTTCCGGGCCTGTGACTCTAATACCGGCTAATTTATGGCTCCACCGCCTCAAATTCTGATGCTCGCACGAACCAGGTCTTTAACGAGCAGAGCAGGGTCCTGCCGCGGCAAGGTTAGTGGGTCTCCGCTGTCTGTTTGGGTGGGGTCAAGGCAGCCCAGGGCTCTTTCCACTGTCATACAGTTATCTTCAGCGACACTTCCACAGGCCGCAAGATGGCTGCCGTTGACGCCAACACCAGCTTAGATGCCTATTCCCAGCCGGGCCGTCGCCAAATCCCCCGCAGCTCCTCTCTCCCCTCCTCCGGTCGGCGCACAGATCACGGCTCACCTCCGATGCCGCCTCACAGACAGAGGTAATTAGTTTGCCTACGGGATGGGTCAGTTCTGTTGCGTGTGCGAGTCTGGTATCTGGGCTCGAATAAGCCTGATTGTCTCACAGTGTCTGCAGCCCACAGCTGCTCCGGAGCGGATCCCCGACCCTCCGGAGCTCAGAAAGCCATAGGTTTGGGCTAGACCGTTAGTAGCTTGGAGAACAGGCTGCTCTTCAGATCGCTCCTATCACTTCCAATAGTCCCCGTGCAGGGAGATCTGAAAGTTCCAATAATACACCAAAGTGGAGTGACTCTGGAGGTCAATTAATGTGCCCAATTTTAGTCTTATTAAAAGTATTTTATAAGCTGAAAGAGTCGTGAGACAGGAGCTCTCTGCCTACACGTCTTCCCTGTTCAGCGGTTAGCTCCGCCCCCCGGCAATGTAGTAAATTTGCTATGTAGTCAGTGAGACAGGTAGCATAAAAATCAATATCAAAACATTCAACTGTGATATTGCTAGAAAATTTGTTTGTAAAAGCCATGTTGTCACACGTTAGGCAATTAGTCAGATGTGCTCTGAAATTACCCTTGCCCCTAAGGCAATTGGTTTTAACCCTTGTATTGGAGCTCACTAGGCTAGGAGAAAGTCTAGAAACCAACGTGGAAAGTTTCTTACAATTTTACAAACTTACAATCTTTCACTCATGTCTCCGATCTCATCACCCTTTAGAACATGTAGGTGTTTTTTTAATAATACTACATATTGTGTTATACTGTAATGAGAATTCTGTAGAAAAATCTATGCTGTTTCCATCTACAGTATATATCCTTTCTCAGCTCCTTCTTTTCCTAAATTGTTACATTGTATGTGACCCACTGCGGTCAGAGACTTTTTTGGCTGTGGTTTCCAATTCTTTATCTCTTCAAAGACTTTATAAAGTGCCCTCTCGTTATAGCCTCTTACTTTCAACCTACAGATTAATTCCTGACCTCTCTGTATTCAGTTTTCAAGTGTGCTAGCATTACGCCTTAACCTAATGAATTGACTTCTAGGGATTGAGTTAACTAGATGTTTGTGATGGAAAGAGGTACCATGTAGTATTGTGTTACCTGCTGTGTCTTTCCTATAGGTGCTAAACATAATCTTATGTGTGACTTTGGACTCCATATAGATGTAAGGCTAGAAAATTGACTCCATCATGATGCGATTCCCCAGTGAATCTGAGGTTGACATCGTTGTTGTTTATAACCATTAAGAAATCATCAAATGAAAAGCTATCCTTAACAATAAGAATGAGATAATCTTTGTACCTCATGTACAAAAGGATGTCAGACTTGAAAGGCTCACCAATATCATATATGTGCTGGAGCTTCCACCTACCCACAAATACATTTGCATAAGAGGGTGCGAACTTCGCCCCCATAGCTGTGCCTTGGCACTGTAGAAAGTATTCAGAGTCAAAAATAAAATAATTGTGGGTAAGTAGGAACTCCACAACATCAAAAATAACATCATTACAAGTGGCTTCCTTATTCATAAAGAATTCCAAAGCCTGACATCCATGTACATGAGGAATAAAGGGAAGTGGCGTCCACCACAACCCATTTATATCCCTCTTGCCACTCAAAATCTTTCAAGATCTCCAAGAGATGACTTGAATCTCTAGTATAACTTACAGGTTCTTCACCATTGGCTGTAAAATATTGTCAATCCATTCAGAAATAGGCTCCAAAAGGAAGCCTATGCCCGAAATGATTGGCCGTCCTGGGGGAGACAGAAGGCTTTTGTGGGTCTTTGGGAGGTAGTGGAAAATTGGGATAATGGCATGTGTAGGTAAAACTTGTCTGGATTGTTTAACCGTCATTATACCCAAAGGTGACTGCTTCATCCAATAATTTTTTAAGCTGTTTAGTAAAGATTGGACGTAGGATCAGACTGTAACTTACGGTATATAGTCCTGTCGGATAATTGTCTTTTGGCTTCAGCTAAATAGTCTTGTTGAGAACAACATTGCCACCCTTATCAGAATTTCGAATGACAATGTTGTCGTTCACAACCAAGTCCTTTACCGCCAGTCGCTCAGGTCCAGTTAAATTGTCTTTATACTTTGCTGTACCACAGGTCTCTTCAAGTTTCAATATGTCTTCCTCAACAAGTTTGTGAAACGAATTTATGAAACTACCCCTGAATTGTCTTGGATAAAAATTGGACCCTAACCTCTTAGGGGTATCATTTAGATTTTTAATAGTTTCAACCAAACATATATCTGAAAAAGAAAACACCCTATTCCAATCTGACTTCATACATATTATAAGCCATAGGATCAAGTACATTGTAGGTCACATTACGCTCTGTAGAATGAAAGAATCTTTTTAGAGTTAATTTTCTGACAAATTTGTTGACATCTATAAGTGTCCTGAAAGATAATTAATTCATAACCCAAAGCAGGTTACGCATATTTTACATTTCAATGTTCTTCACAGAGAATTTTTTTACATTTTTATTATTAAATATATATATATATATTCAATAATGTTAATGTAAAATATATATCTATACCTATATATATCTATAAGAATAGATATAAGTATATACAGATTTTTATTATATATATATATATAATAAAATAAACATTTCTCCTGTTAAGTGTAGTCAGTCCACGGGTCATCCATTACTTATGGGATTATATCTCCTCCCTAACAGGAAGTGCAAGAGGATCACCCAAGCAGAGCTGCTATATAGCTCCTCCCCTCTACGTCATACCCAGTCATTCTCTTGCACCTAACTAATAGATAGGACGTGTGAGAGGACTGTGGTTATTAAAATTAGTTTTTATATCTTCAATCAAAAGTTTGTTATTTTAAACAGCACCGGAGTGTGTTGTTTTTTCTCAGGCAGCATTAGAAGAAGAATCTACCTGAGTTTATGTATGATCTTAGCGGTCGTAACTAAGATCTATTTGCTGTTCTCGGCCATTCTGAGGAGTGAGGTAACTTCAGATCAGGGGACAGCGGGCAGGGTTCACCTGCAAGGAGGTATGTTGCAGTATATTATTTTCTAAGGAATGGAATTGACTGAGAAAATACTGCTAATACCCATATAATGTAAGTGCAGCCTTAAATGCAGTAATAGCGACTGGTATCAGGCTGATATGTATGTATGTTACACTGAGGTATTTCTGGGGAATGGAACTTCACTAAGAAAATACTGTGTACATTTAACTTATATTTGAGCCTCCACTGCAGTGTAAGCGACTAGCAGCAGGCTTATTAGTATCATTTCATAATTTTATTTTAAAACGTTTTACTGGCATGTTAATCGTTTTTCTCTGAGGTACTTGGTGATAAAAAATTTTGGGCATTATTTTTCCACATGGCTGTCGTTATTTATGAATAAATTCAGTTTGCTGAGCTTCCCCACTGCTATAATATGAGTGGGAGGGGCCTATTTTGGCGCTTTCTTGCGCAGTAAGAATTCACTCACAGTCTTCCTATTCCTTCCTCCATGATCCAGGACGTCTCTACAGAGCCCAGGGGTCTCCTAAACTAGTTTTGAGGGAGGTAATCACTCACAGCAGACCTGTGAGACTGTGCTTTTTACTGTGATAAAACGTTTTATATCTGTTATCCGTTTTTGGGTATTAAGGGGTTAATCATCCATTTGCTGGTGGGTGCAATCCTTTGCTATAATAAATTTGGTTCATTGTAATTCTACTGTGACAGTTTATTAGTGTTTCTTAAAGGCACAGTAACGTTTTTTATATTGCTTGTAAATTTATTTCAAAAGTCTTTTTCCAAGCTTGCTAGTTTCATTGCTAGTCTGTTAAACATGTCTGACACAGAGGAAACTCTTTGTGCAATATGTTTAAAGGCCAATGTGGAGCCCAATAGAAATTTGTGTACTAATTGCATTGATGCTACTTTAAATAAAAGTGTACATGTAAAGAAAATTTCACCAGACAACGAGGGGGAAGTTATGCCGACTAACTCTCCTCACGTGTCAGTACCTGCGTCTCCCGCTCGGGAGGTGCGTGATATTGTGGCGCCAAGTACATCAGGGCGGCCCATACAAATCACTTTGCAAGACATGGCTAATGTTATGACTGAAGTATTATCTAAATTGCCAGAAATTAGGGGTAAACGCGACCACTCTGGGGTGAGAACAGAGTGCGCTGATAATATTAGAGCCATGTCTGATACTGCGTCACAATATGCAGAACATGAGGACGGAGAGCTTCATTCTGTGGGTGACGGATCTGATCCAAGTAAACTGGACTCAGACATTTCAAATTTTAAATTTAAGCTTGAGAACCTCCGTGTATTGCTAGGGGAGGTATTAGCGGCTCTGAATGATTGTAACACGGTTGCAATTCCAGAGAAAATGTGTAGGCTGGATAGATACTATGCGGTACCGGTGTGTACTGATGTTTTTCCTATACCTAAGAGGCTTACAGAAATTATTAACAAGGAGTGGGATAGACCCGGTGTGCCTTTTTCACCCCCTCCTATATTTAGAAAAATGTTTCCAATAGACGCCACCACACGGGACTTATGGCAGACGGTCCCTAAGGTGGAGGGAGCAGTTTCTACTCTGGCTAAGCGCACCACTATCCCGGTGGAGGATAGCTGTGCTTTTTCAGATCCAATGGATAAAAAGTTAGAGGGTTACCTTAAGAAAATGTTTGTCCAACAAGGTTTTATATTACAACCCCTTGCATGCATTGCGCCTGTCACGGCTGCGGCGGCATTCTGGTTTGAGTCTCTGGAAGAGACCATTAGCTCAGTTACATTGGATGAAATTACAGACAAGCTTAGAGTACTTAAGCTAGCCAATTCATTTATTTCCGATGCCGTAGTACACTTAATTAAACTTACGGCTAAGAATTCAGGATTCGCCATTCAAGCGCGCAGAGCGCTGTGGCTTAAATCTTGGTCAGCCGATGTAACCTCTAAATCTAAATTGCTTAACATACCTTTCAAAGGGCAGACATTATTCGGGCCCGGTTTGAAAGAAATTATTGCTGACATTACTGGAGGTAAGGGTCATGCCCTGCCTCAAGACAGAGCCAAACCTAGGGCTAGACAGTCTAATTTTCGTGCCTTTCGTAACTTCAAGGCAGGAGCAGCATCAACTTCCTCAGCTCCAAAGCAGGAAGGAACTGTTGCTCGCTACAGACAGGGCTGGAAACCTAACCAGTCCTGGAGCAAGGGCAAGCAGGCCAGAAAACCTGCTGCTGCCCCTAAGACAGCATGAAGTGAGGGCCCCCGATCCGGAAACGGATCTAGTGGGGGGCAGACTTTCTCTCTTCGCCCAGGCTTGGGCAAGAGATGTCCAGGATCCCTGGGCTTTAGAGATCATATCTCAGGGATATCTTCTGGACTTCAAAGCTTCTCCTCCAAAAGGGAGATTTCATCTTTCAAGGCTGTCAGCAAACCAGCTAAAGAGAGAAGCGTTTCTACGCTGTGTACAAGACCTTTTACTAATGGGAGTGATCCATCCAGTTCCGCGGTTGGAACACGGACAAGGGTTTTACTCAAATCTGTTTGTGGTTCCCAAAAAAGAGGGAACCTTCAGACCAATTTTGGACTTAAAGATCTTAAACAAATTCCTAAGAGTTCCATCGTTCAAAATGGAGACTATTCGGACAATCTTACCTATGATCCAAAGGGGTCAATACATGACCACAGTGGATTTAAAGGATGCCTACCTCCACATACCGATTCACAAGGATCATTATCGGTACCTAAGGTTTGCCTTCCTAGACAGGCATTACCAGTTTGTAGCTCTTCCCTTCGGGTTAGCCACGGCTCCAAGAATCTTTACAAAGGTTCTGGGCTCTCTTCTGGAGGTACTAAGACCGCAAGGAATTTCGGTAGCTCCGTACCTAGACGACATTCTGATACAAGCGTCAAGTTTCCAGACTGCCAAGTCTCATACAGAGTTGGTTCTGGCATTTCTAAGGTCGCATGGGTGGAAGGTGAACGTAGAAAAGAGTTCTCTAAGGCCACTCACAAGAGTTCCTTTCTTGGGGACTCTTATAGATTCTGTAGAAATTAAAATTTACCTGACAGAAGACAGGTTAACAAAACTTCTAAATGCTTGCCGTGTCCTTCATTCCATTCAACACCCGTCAGTGGCTCAATGCATGGAGGTAATCGGCTTAATGGTAGCGGCAATGGACATAGTACCTTTTGCACGCCTGCATCTCAGACCACTACAATTGTGCATCCTAAGTCAGTGGAATGGGGATTACTCAGATTTGTCCCCTATGCTGAATCTGGATCAAGAGACCAGAGATTCTCTTCTATGGTGGCTTTCTCGGCCACATCTGTCCAGGGGGATGCCCTTCAGCAGGCCAGACTGGACAATTGTAACAACAGACGCCAGCCTACTAGGTTGGGGCGCTGTCTGGAATTCCCTGAAGGCTCAGGGATCATGGACTCAGGAGGAGAGTCTCCTTCCAATAAACATTCTGGAATTGAGAGCAGTTCTCAATGCTCTTCTGGCTTGGCCTCAGCTAGCAACTCTGAGGTTCATCAGGTTCCAGTCGGACAACATCACGACTGTGGCTTACATCAACCATCAGGGAGGGACAAGGAGTTCCCTAGCGATGATGGAAGTCTCAAAGATAATTCGCTGGGCAGAGTCTCACTCTTGCCACCTATCAGCGATCCACATCCCAGGCGTGGAGAACTGGGAGGCGGATTTTCTAAGTCGCCAGACTTTTCATCCGGGGGAGTGGGAACTTCACCCGGAGGTATTTGCACAACTGCTTCGGCGTTGGGGCAAACCAGATCTGGATCTCATGGCGTCTCGCCAGAACGCCAAGCTTCCTTGTTACGGATCAAGATCCAGGGACCCGGAAGCGGTTCTGATAGATGCTCTGACAGCACCTTGGGTCTTCAACATGGCTTATGTGTTTCCACCCTTCCCGATACTTCCTCGCCTGATTGCCAGGATCAAGCAGGAGAGAGCATCGGTGATTCTAATAGCGCCTGCGTGGCCACGCAGGACCTGGTATGCAGATCTAGTGGACATGTCGTCCTGTCCACCATGGTCTCTGCCTCTGAGACAGGACCTTCTGGTTCAGGGTCCTTTCAAACATCCAAATCTAATTTCTCTGAGGCTGACTGCATGGAGATTGAACGCTTGATTCTATCAAAGCGTGGATTCTCTGAGTCAGTGATTGATACCTTAATACAGGCTAGGAAACCTATTACCAGGAAAATTTACCATAAAATATGGCGTAAATACTTACATTGGTGCGAATCCAAGAGTTACTCATGGAGTAAGGTTAGGATTCCTAGGATATTGTCTTTTCTACAAGAAGGCTTAGAAAAGGGTTTATCTGCTAGTTCGTTAAAGGGACAGATCTCAGCACTGTCCATTCTTTTGCACAAGCGTCTGTCAGAAGTTCCAGACGTTCAGGCTTTTTGTCAGGCTTTGGCCAGGATTAAGCCTGTGTTTAAAACTGTTGCTCCGCCATGGAGCTTAAACTTAGTTCTTAATGTTTTACAGGGTGTTCCGTTTGAACCCCTTCATTCCATTGATATCAAGCTGTTATCTTGGAAAGTTCTGTTCCTAATGGCTATTTCCTCGGCTCGAAGAGTCTCTGAGTTATCAGCCTTACATTGTGATTCCCCTTATCTGATTTTTCATTCAGACAAGGTAGTTCTGCGTACTAAACCTGGGTTCTTACCTAAGGTAGTCACTAACAAGAATATCAATCAAGAGATTGTTGTTCCTTCATTGTGCCCTAATCCTTCCTCAAAGAAGGAACGACTTCTGCACAATCTGGACGTTGTCCGGGCCCTGAAATTCTATTTACAGGCAACTAAAGATTTTCGACAAACTTCTTCCCTGTTTGTCGTTTATTCGGGACAGAGAAGAGGTCAAAAGGCTTCGGCTACCTCTCTCTCTTTCTGGCTTCGTAGCATAATACGTTTAGCCTATGAGACTGCTGGACAGCAGCCTCCTGAAAGAATTACAGCTCATTCTACCAGAGCTGTGGCTTCCACTTGGGCCTTTAAAAATGAGGCCTCTGTTGAACAGATTTGCAAGGCTGCAACTTGGTCTTCACTTCACACCTTTTCCAAATTTTACAAATTTGACACTTTTGCTTCTTCGGAGGCTGTTTTTGGGAGAAAGATTCTTCAGGCAGTGGTTCCTTCCGTGTAAAGGTCCTGCCTGTCCCTCCCGTCATCCGTGTACTTTTAGCTTTGGTATTGGTATCCCATAAGTAATGGATGACCCGTGGACTGACTACACTTAACAGGAGAAAACATAATTTATGCTTACCTGATAAATTCCTTTCTCCTGTAGTGTAGTCAGTCCACGGCCCGCCCTGTTTTTACGGCAGGTCTAAATTTTAAATTAAACTCCAGTCACCACTGCACCCTATAGTTTCTCCTTTCTCGTTTGGTTTTGGTCGAATGACTGGGTATGACGTAGAGGGGAGGAGCTATATAGCAGCTCTGCTTGTGTGATCCTCTTGCACTTCCTGTTAGGGAGGAGATATAATCCCATAAGTAATGGATGACCCGTGGACTGACTACACTACAGGAGAAAGGAATTTATCAGGTAAGCATAAATTATGTTTTTTCTGTATGTGAAGAACATTGGAATGTTAAATATTAATCACTCCTGTCGGGTTTCTACGCAAATGATAAGTGTTGGGTTCTTTCTTCTGTGCTCTTCATTGAAGTCTATGGGGAGAAAAAGTTAGGCCAGCCACGATATTCGAAGTCCTTTAGTTGGTGCGCATCAAGTTTTACTCGCTCGCAAAAGTCTTTTAACTTCTAATATGTGCACTAACCCAAGCACGCAAAAAGATTACTTCTGGCAGTGTTAACGTCAAGTGAAAGTGCTAAATAGCGTGCCACTTGTAATCTGGACCTTAATGGCTTCTTGTCTAAACCACAAAATTCCCAGATATGGTTCAAGATCCATAGATCAAAAGATGCTCTTGCAGTTCCTTGGTCTTTTTCACCTAGTTTATGTTTGCTCCAGTTGTCCTTCCAAGAATCATAGCCTGTCTCCCCCAAGGCAGAACATGCTGTGATCTGAGATGTCATAGCAGAAAATGCAACATAGCTGCAGAAAGAATAGGACACATGCAGGAACTGTTGGCGCTTTTGCTTTGCATCGCTGCTCCACATTAGACTGTTCTCTTCAAACAGAGCTTTGCTCTGGCTACACTGTGTAAGGTTTCCTTATCATAGTTCATCCAGAGCAAAGAACAGTTTGAAGAGAACAGTCAAATATAGAGCAGCGCACATTGATTAATGGCTCTCATAGATTCTTTTCAGTCGTAGCCTTTCCTGGTCGGCAAAGCTCTGAACTCTGAATGTAAGACATTCTTGTGAGCAATACATCTTTTATTTAGTACTACATTTTTACCTTATAATTATGTGATGCTAGATCAAGAGAAAATGAAACAAATTTATTTGAGGCATTTTAAAAACTTAAGAAAATGTCTTTCTTTCATTTTTGTCTGCAAAGCAATTTTTAACTGCTGCACTGTATTATAAAATTCTAAAAATTGCTTTATTCTCAATTTAACATATTGCAATTGAACTAGTGCTTTAGTATAACTGCCAAATTTAAAATTGAATTTTATTTCAAAATGACCTGCAGAAATGTTTTCACTAAAAAATCTAATCGCAGAAAAGTTCTGCATCTAAGCCTGTCTCAAACAGGAACAAACATCAGCTATTTTGATTGCTACACCATGGCCACACAGAACCTGGTATGTGAATCTGGTTCAAATGCCCAGTGCCTCTCCATGGCATCTTTCAATCGTCAAGATCTGTAGTCACAAGGACTGTACTCCTCCTGGTGGACAGGTGCTGAATCCCAAATGTAAGGACTTGTGGACTCTCACCACCAAGAAAGAAATGAATTTATCAGGAAAGCATAATTCATTTCTTTTTCCTTCCAACACTGTCTGCTGAAATAACTTCACCTATCCAATTCCCTTTCAATGTATTAACTTAAGTGTATTTTAACTTGGTTTCTTGTAGCAAAGCAATGTTAGTTTTTAAATCTCTAAGGCGTTTAATAATAATTACTTTTCTTTTCATAGGGGAAGAGATACCCCCAACATTCCATGATATCATATTAAAACCATGCATTTAAAAAAAAAAGGGGTACTTATCTCAAACACAGTAACTGCTGAGGGAGGGAATAAAAAGAGAGAAAAAAAGGGTATGAAACATAGACATAATATAACCAGAGAAAAATCTAAATCCAGAATTTGAATCATTGTGCCTGTTTGGAGAAGTTATAAGCCTCTTTCGGGGAGGAAAAAATCTTCCACACCTCTTTAGTGTTAACTTTAAGTTTAGCTGGGTAAATTATAAACGCTTGTAAGCCTTTTTCAATAAAAAAAGTGCACATGGGTTGCATCTTTTTTCTTTTACTCTGAGTTTCGGCAGAGAAATCCTGGATGATAAGAATTATTTTTATTGTCGGCAATAGGGACATCTCTTTTCTTTTCAAAATACCTCATAATCTTGATTTTGTCTTAAAAATTTAGCATTTTGACGATAACTGGCCTAGGGCCCTGCCTGGTGTCATTTCTATGTATGCTGGACCCTATCCTGTGTGCCCTTTCAACAACAAATGGTGCATCATCTGAAGGAATATCTAGTAGCTTTGGGAGAATAGTTGTAACAAAATGTAAGAGGTCATCAAACTCTCGATTTTCGGGGAGGCCTATAATCCGTCAATTATTACGTCTTGAGCGATCTTCAATTTCAGAGAGTTTAGCTCGTAATTTCAATATTTCTTTGTTATCCTCTCTTTGAAGCGATTCAAGATTGAAGAACTGATCTTCAAGATCAGAAATACGTGATTCTGCCTCTGTAAGCCTATTGGCATATTGTTTGACATTGCTCGAAAGGGAGGCCACATCCTTCCTAAGCTGTTCAAACTAGGGAAGAATTAACTCAGAATTTTTTTAATCAGATCTTGTTGATCATCTCTACACGGGGATGAAGAAACGTCATCTGCGACTTCTTGTATAGGCTCTTGAGGCTGTTTGCCGTTTCCATCCTTATTCTTCTTATTCATTTTTTTTCTCACTGCTTTTCCATCACATCTACATTGAACGGTCCTGTACTTTTGATTTTTTTTTATAAGTGCAGTAATATAGCCCCTTGGATGTTGAGAATTCCTGACCTCGCAATAAATCACTTCACACATTTCCATTCCCCAAGTGCAATATATTCAGAACCATGCAACTATATATTGCAAATTACTGCTGTAATTTTGGAACTAGCATCTACCACTGATGATTGGGTCACTGACCACTTCTGCTCCAGACCAGCGATTCTTTAAAGTGAATGTAAATTTGTATGCGGTTTTTAAATTTTTTATTAAAAACAGGGGCACTTTAATTCATCAAAAATTACATTTCACTCCTGTTGTGAAAAAAAAGCTTACCTTTTTAATCTTCACAGCAGCTCCAGCTTCCTCCACCCGTCGCAAAGCCTCTTCCCGGGTCTAAAATGAAGAATCAGGCTTCCTCCAATCACAGCGTTGAATCAGACACTGATTCCCCCGGGGGGGAACCCGTGATTGGGGGATGACCTATCCATCATTTCTGACATCAGAAATGGCTTGCGACGACCAGAGGAAGCTGGAGCTGCTGTCAAGATTAAAAGGTAAGTATTTTTTCACAACACGAGTGAAATGTAAATTTTGATGAATTAAAGTGCCCCAAACCGGGCACTTTAGCATCAAAATTTACATTCACTTTAACTATGTTTAAACCCTTTATGGGAGTTAAAGGGACAGTCAACACGGAAATTGTACTTACCTAAAGGTAGATTGACCCAAGATTAGACCATGAATATTGCGGCCACATATTTCCATGGTGAGGATTGCTAAACTATTTATAAATCTTTTTCCAGAGTTTGGCTTTTGAAAATGTCTGACAAACTCCTCCCAAACCTTTCTACTCCAATCGAAATCTATTTTTGTAGCCAGTCGCAAGCAACTCACGTGTAAAGTGTGAAGCATATTCGTTAGAGTTTACACAGGCACAATGTGTTATTTTTACCGTAAGCAGCTAAAGTATACTTGGAATCTCTTGAGTGGTAATTATTTACTCACGGCCCTCTGAAGAGAGAGAGAGGACACTACGCATAATGTCTCAAAGCAAGGTGAGAGCAAAAACATAATTTATATCTTACCTGATAAATATATATATTTTATGGTGGCGAGAGTCCACAAGCTGTTATGTATTGGATATACATTGCTACCAGGAGGAGGCAAAGTTTCCCAAACCTGAAAAGCCTATAAAACTCCTCTCCACCTCACTCAAACCTTAGTTTGACATATAGCCAAGTGGTGAAGTGTTAGAAGCCGTAAAAGCGAAAAATAAGGACCAGGAAAAAAAGATGTGCTTAAACAAAAAATAACACCAAACGGATGAACTCTCGTGGACTCTGCCACCATGAAATAAATTAATTTATCAGGTAAGATATAAATTGTTTTCTTTCATTTAGGTGGCGAGAGTCTATGAGCTGTTACGTATGGGATATAATACCCAAGATGTGGAAGTCCACAAGGAACTATAAAGGGAGGAATAAAAATAAATTTTCACTGAGAAATAAATTCATAACCCTAAATTAAATGTCTTTTATGACAAACTCAAAATATAGGCCCAATTATCAAATCTAGATAACTGCCTGAAGGACCTTTCTACCAAAGGTTGCTTCTGGCGAAACAAAAACATCAAAATGCTAAAATTTAGTAAAAATTTAGTAAAGGTATGCAGAGAAGACCAAGTGGTCGCTTTGCAAATTTGATCAACTGAAGCCTAATTTTTGTAAGCCCAAGATGTGGCAACCAATCTAGTAGAATGAGCTGTAATTCTCTGTTTGCGGAGGCTGACCCGCCTCCAAATAAGCTTTGTGAATCAAAAAGGCTAAAGAAATAGAGGCCTTCTGGGCTTTTTTAGGACCAGAAAAAAGACCAAACAGACTAGAAGTCTGTCTGAAATCCTTAGTAGCATCAGCATTGTATCGTAATGCTCTAACAACATCCAAATAATTTAAAGATTGTTCAGAGGCATCTTTTGGATAGGACGCAAGGAGGGAAAGACATTTTCCCTTTTAATGTTGTGTGAGGTAACAACTTTAGGTAAAAATTTAAATGTAGTCGCAAAACAGCTTTATCTAGATGGAAAATCTGATAAGGAGACTCACAAGAGCAGATAACTCAGAAACTCTTCTAGCAGAAGAGATAGCCAAAAGAAATAACACTTTCCATAAAAGTGGTTTAATGTCCAATTTATGCATACGTTCAAAAGGAGGAGCCTGTAACACTTTTAATACTAGGTTAAGTCCAAGGAGGAGAATATATATAGGCCTAATAACAGGTTTAATCTGGATTAAAGCCTGAACAAAACAATGCTCATCAGGAAGGTTAGCAATCTTTCTATAAAATAATACAGAAATAGCAGAGATTTGTCCTTTCAAGGAACTGGAAGATAAACCTTAATCTAAACCATTTTGCAAAAGCTGAGGAATCCTAGGAATTCTAAAATAATGCCAGGAATAATCAGGGTTGATACACCATGAAATATAAGTTTTCCAAAGTTTGTGATAAATGTTCCTAGAAACAGGATTGCAAGCCTGAATCAGAGTGTTAATCACAAAAACAGTGAATCCTCTATGACTGAGAACTAAGCGTTCAATTTCCATGCCATCAAGTGTAGAGACTTTAGATCTGTATTGAAGAAGGGACCTTGAGACAGGCATGTCTGTGCTGTTTTAGTTTTTCACATATAAGCGTTTAATTTTTTGGAATAAAATATATATTTTTTAGCAGCTCTAGTATTGTCTGTTTTTTATTCAGCAATGGAGATTGCTGACCGGGAGCGCTATTACTCAGAGTGAGTGCCCGTGGGAACTCAGGGCGTTTTTAATCTATGGTCGCCATGACTTGTATACCATTGGTGCAGAGACAGTTCACAGAGAGGTCGCAAGGAGTGGATTGGGCAGTACATCATCTGTGAGTAAACTCAGTACTTAGTTGAACACGTTAGATGCCGAGACAGAGAGTAACCCAGAGAAGAAGCCAGCCCTTGCAGCTCTGAAGGGTAAGAAGGTATGCAGTCGGCATGAAATCATCTCCCTACGGTTGAAACTAAAGGTATGATTGGTGAATTTTTTCTTGTACATGCCCTGCGTATACTTTGTATCATATTGATAATTACTACTTTAATATAGTCACTGTTATTTAAGCACCTTATGGTATTTACTAGGAGCGACCGGATTACTTTGAGCTACAAATCGGCATGAAGGGGCGGCCCCCGATTAGGATCCAATCATGTAGGGGGCAGACTGTCTCTTTTTTCAGACGCCTGGTTCAAGGATATACAGGATCCGTGGGTCCTGGAGGTGGTATCTCAGGGATACAAGATTGATTTCAAATCTCATCGGCCAAGGGGCAGATTCCTTCTCTCAAATCTGTCTACCAGACCAGAAAAGAGGTATGACTTTCTAGGGTGTTTTCGGGACCTGGTATTCTATGGAAGATATATTGATGATTTAATTTTTATATGGAGAGGAGATCAGTCCTCTGCCAACCTCTTTGTTGAATATTTAAACACTAACGACAGGGGTCTTACTTTCACAAGCTCTATACATCATGAGTCAATTGTGTACCTTGATCTCAAACTTTGCTTTGCCAACGGCAAAGTCACTAGTACCACCTTCTTTAAGACAGTGGATTGTAATAGCTACCTGAATTTCAGGCATTGTCATTACTACCCTTGGAAACAGAACGTGCCTTACGGCCAGTTTAAACAAGTTCGTCATAACTGTAGTACTCTATCGGATTATGAGACTCAAAGCTTAATCCTAAAAGAACATTTTATTGAGAAAAATGACCCGCCTCATATTATAGACAATAGTTATAGAAGGGCCAAATTTGACGATAGGGACAAATATTTCTTTCATGTAATTAGCAAGAGTCCATGAGCTAGTGACATATGGGATATACATTCCTACCAGGAGGGGCAAAGTTTCCCAAACCTCAAAATGCCTATAAATACACCCCTCACCACACCCACAATTCAGTTTTACAAACTTTGCCTCCGATGGAGGTGGTGAAGTAAGTTTGTGCTAGATTCTACGTTGATATGCGCTCCGCAGCAAGTTGGAGCCCGGTTTTCCTCTCAGCGTGCAGTGAATGTCAGAGGGATGTGAGGAGAGTATTGCCTATTTGAATGCAGTGATCTCCTTCTACGGGGTCTATTTCATAGGTTCTCTTTTATCGGTCGTAGAGATTCATCTCTTACCTCCCTTTTCAGATCGACGATATACTCTCATATATACCATTACCTCTACTGATTCTCGTTTCAGTACTGGTTTGGCTTTCTACAAACATGTAGATGAGTGTCCTGGGGTAAGTAAATCTTATTTTCTGTGACACTCTAAGCTATGGTTGGGCACTTTGTTTATAAAGTTCTAAATATATGTATTCAAACATTTATTTGCCTTGACTCAGAATGTTCAACTTTCCTTATTTTTCAGATAGTCAGTTTCATATTTGGGATTATGCATTTGAATTATTCATTTTTTCTTACCTTCAAAAATTTGACTCTTTTTTCCCTGTGGGCTGTTAGGCTCGCGGGGGCTGAAAATGCTTCATTTTATTGCGTCATTCTTGGCGCGGACTTTTTTGGCGCAAAAATTCTTTTCCGTTTCCGGCGTCATACGTGTCGCCGGAAGTTGCGTCATTTTTTGACGTTATTTTGCGCCAAAAATGTCGGCATTCCGGATGTGGCGTCATTTTGGCGCCAAAAGCATTTAGGCGCCAAATAATGTGGATTTGGCGCTAAAAAATATGGGCGTCGCTTTTTGTCTCCACATTATTTAAGCCTCATTTTTCATTGCTTCTGGTTGCTAGAAGCTTGTTCTTTGGCATTTTTTCCCATTCCTGAAACTGTCATATAAGGAATTTGATCTATTTTGCTTTATATGTTGTTTTTTCTCTTACATATTGCAAGATGTCTCACGTTGCATCTGAGTCAGAAGATACTACAGGAAAATCGCTGTCTAGTGCTGGATCTACCAAAGCTAAGTGTATCTGCTGTAAACGTTTGGTAGCTATTCCTCCGGCTGTTGTTTGTATTAATTGTCATGACAAACTTGTTAATGCAGATAATATTTCCTTTAGTAATGTACCATTGTCTGTTGCAGTTCCTTCAACATCTAAGGTGCAGAATGTTCCTGATAACATAAGAGATTTTGTTTCTGAATCCATCAAGAAGGCTATGTCTGTTATTTCTCCTTCTAGTAAACGTAAAAAATCTTTTAAAACTTCTCTCCCTACAGATGAATTTTTAAATGAACATCATCATTCTGATTCTGATGACTCTTCTGGTTCAGAGGATTCTGTTTCAGAGATTGATGCTGATAAATCCTCATATTTATTTAAAATGGAATTTATTCGTTCTTTACTTAAAGAAGTATTAATTGCTTTAGAAATAGAGGATTCTGGTCCTCTTGATACTAATTCTAAACGTTTAGATAAGGTATTTAAATCTCCTGTGGTTATTCCAGAAGTTTTTCCTGTTCCTAATGCTATTTCTGCAGTAATTTCCAAAGAATGGGATAAATTGGGTAATTCATTTACTCCTTCTAAACGTTTTAAGCAATTATATCCTGTACCGTCTGACAGGTTAGAATTTTGGGACAAAATCCCTAAAGTTGATGGGGCTATTTCTACCCTTGCTAAACGTACTACCATTCCTACGTCAGATGGTACTTCGTTTAAAGATCCTTTAGATAGGAAAATTGAATCCTTTCTAAGAAAAGCTTATCTGTGTTCAGGTAATCTTCTTAGGCCTGCTATATCATTAGCTGATGTTGCTGCAGCTTCAACTTTTTGGTTGGAAACTTTAGCGCAACAAGTAGCAAATCATGATTCTCATGATATTATTATTCTTCTTCAGCATGCTAATAATTTTATTTGTGATGCCATTTTTGATATTATTAGAGTTGATGTCAGGTTTATGTCTCTAGCTATTTTAGCTAGAAGAGCTTTATGGCTTAAGACTTGGAATGCTGATATGGCTTCTAAATCAACTCTACTTTCCATTTCTTTCCAGGGTAACAAATTATTTGGTTCTCAGTTGGATTCTATTATCTCAACTGTTACTGGTGGGAAAGGAACTTTTTTACCACAGGATAAAAAATCTAAAGGTAAAAACAGGGCTAATAATCGTTTTCGTTCCTTTCGTTTCAACAAAGAACAAAAGCCTGATCCTTCGTCCTCAGGAGCAGTTTCAGTTTGGAAACCATCTCCAGTCTGGAATAAATCCAAGCCTGCTAGAAAGGCAAAGCCTGCTTCTAAGTCCACATGAAGGTGCGGCCCTCATTCCAGCTCAGCTGGTAGGGGGCAGGTTACGTTTTTTCAAAGAAATTTGGATCAATTCTGTTCACAATCTTTGGATTCAGAACATTGTTTCAGAAGGGTACAGAATTGGTTTCAAGATGAGACCTCCTGCAAAGAGATTTTTTCTTTCCCGTGTCCCAGTAAATCCAGTGAAAGCTCAAGCATTTCTGAATTGTGTTTCAGATCTAGAGTTGGCTGGAGTAATTATGCCAGTTCCAGTTTCGGAACAGGGGATGGGGTTTTATTCAAATCTCTTCATTGTACCAAAGAAGGAGAATTCCTTCAGACCAGTTCTGGATCTAAAAATATTGAATCATTATGTAAGGATACCAACGTTCAAGATGGTAACTGTAAGGACTATCTTGCCTTTTGTTCAGCAAGGGAATTATATATCCACAATAGATTTACAGGATGCATATCTGCATATTCCGATTCATCCAGATCACTATCAGTTCCTGAGATTCTCTTTTCTGGACAAGCATTACCAGTTTGTGGCTCTACCGTTTGGCCTAGCTACAGCTCCAAGAATTTTTTCAAAGGTTCTCGGTGCCCTTCTGTCTGTAATCAGAGAACAGGGTATTGTGTTATTTCCTTATTTGGACGATATCTTGGTACTTGCTCAGTCTTTACATTTAGCAGAATCTCATACGAATCAACTTGTGTTGTTTCTTCAAGATCATGGTTGGAGGATCAATTTACCAAAAAGTTCTTTGATTCCTCAGACAAGGGTAACCTTTCTGGGTTTCCAGATAGATTCAGTATCCATGACTCTGTCTTTAACAGACAAGAGACGTCTAAAATTGATTGCAGCTTGTCGAAACCTTCAGTCACAATCATTCCCTTCGGTAGCCTTATGCATGGAAATTCTAGGTCTTATGACTGCTGCATCGGACGCGATCCCCTTTGCTCGATTTCACATGCGACCTCTTCAGCTCTGTATGCTGAATCAATGGTGCAAGGATTACACAAAGATATCTCAATTAATATCTTTAAAACCGATTGTTCGACACTCTCTAACGTGGTGGACAGATCACCATCGTTTAATTCAGGGGGCTTCTTTTGTGCTTCCGACCTGGACTGTAATTTCAACAGATGCAAGTCTCACAGGTTGGGGAGCTGTGTGGGGATCTCTGACGGCACAAGGAGTTTGGGAATCTCAGGAGGTGAGATTACCGATCAATATTTTGGAACTCCGTGCAATTTTCAGAGCTCTTCAGTTTTGGCCTCTTCTGAAGAGAGAATCGTTCATTTGTTTTCAGACAGACAATGTCACAACTGTGGCATACATCAATCATCAAGGAGGGACTCACAGTCCTCTGGCTATGAAAGAAGTATCTCGAATTTTGGTTTGGGCGGAATCCAGCTCCTGTCTAATCTCTGCGGTTCATATCCCAGGTATAGACAATTGGGAAGCGGATTATCTCAGTCGCCAAACGTTGCATCCGGGCGAATGGTCTCTTCACCCAGAGGTATTTCTTCAAATTGTTCAAATGTGGGAGCTTCCAGAAATAGATCTGATGGCGTCTCATCTAAACAAAAGACTTCCCAGGTATCTGTCCAGATCCCGGGATCCTCAGGCGGAGGCAGTGGATGCATTATCACTTCCTTGGAAGTATCATCCTGCCTATATCTTTCCGCCTCTAGTTCTTCTTCCAAGAGTAATCTCCAAGATTCTGAAGGAATGCTTGTTTGTTCTGCTGGTAGCTCCGGCATGGCCTCACAGGTTTTGGTATGCGGATCTTGTCCGGATGGCCTCTTGCCAACCGGGGACTCTTCCGTTAAGACCAGACCTTCTGTCTCAAGGTCCTTTTTTCCATCAGGATCTCAAATCCTTAAATTTAAAGGTATGGAGATTGAACGCTTGATTCTTGGTCAAAGAGGTTTCTCTGACTCTGTGATTAATACTATGTTACAGGCTCGTAAATCTGTATCTAGAGAGATATATTATAGAGTCTGGAAGACTTATGTTTCTTGGTGTCTTTCTCATCATTTTTCTTGGCATTCTTTTAGAATACCGAGAATATTACAGTTTCTTCAGGATGGTTTAGATAAGGGTTTGTCCGCAAGTTCCTTGAAAGGACAAATCTCTGCTCTTTCTGTTCTTTTTCACAGAAAGATTGCTATTCTTCCTGATATTCATTGTTTTGTACAAGCTTTGGTTCGTATAAAACCTGTCATTAAGTCAATTTCTCCTCCTTGGAGTTTGAATTTGGTTCTGGGGGCTCTTCAAGCTCCTCCATTTGAACCTATGCATTCATTGGACATTAAATTACTTTCTTGGAAAGTTTTGTTCCTTTTGGCCATCTCTTCTGCCAGAAGAGTTTCTGAATTATCTGCTCTTTCTTGTGAGTCTCCTTTTCTGATTTTTCATCAGGATAAGGCGGTGTTGCGAACTTCTTTTGAATTTTTACCTAAAGTTGTGAATTCCAACAACATTAGTAGAGAAATTGTGGTTCCTTCATTATGTCCTAATCCTAAGAATTCTAAGGAGAAATCGTTGCATTCTTTGGATGTTGTTAGAGCTTTGAAATATTATGTTGAAGCTACTAAATCTTTCCGAAAGACTTCTAGTCTATTTGTCATCTTTTCCGGTTCTAGAAAAGGCCAGAAAGCTTCTGCCATTTCTTTGGCATCTTGGTTGAAATCTTTAATTCATCTTGCCTATGTTGAGTCGGGTAAAACTCCGCCTCAAAGGATTACAGCTCATTCTACTAGGTCAGTTTCTACTTCCTGGGCGTTTAGGAATGAAGCTTCGGTTGATCAGATTTGCAAAGCAGCAACTTGGTCCTCTTTGCATACTTTTACTAAATTCTACCATTTTGATGTATTTTCTTCTTCTGAAGCAGTTTTTGGTAGAAAAGTACTTCAGGCAGCGGTTTCAGTTTGAATCTTCTGCTTATGTTTTTCATTAAACTTTATTTTGGGTGTGGATTATTTTCAGCAGGAATTGGCTGTCTTTATTTTATCCCTCCCTCTCTAGTGACTCTTGTGTGGAAAGATCCACATCTTGGGTAATCATTATCCCATACGTCACTAGCTCATGGACTCTTGCTAATTACATGAAAGAAAACATAATTTATGTAAGAACTTACCTGATAAATTCATTTCTTTCATATTAGCAAGAGTCCATGAGGCCCGCCCTTTTTTGTGGTGGTTATGATTTTTTTGTATATCCTAATTAAGGACCCGATTTTGGGTGATTTGATAGGAAATAAACCTAAGGTGGTGTTTAAGCGGGCCCCTAATTTAAAAACTATGTTGGCCCCCAGTAAAGTGGCAAAACATAAGAAATTAGCTCCATCTATGAAAGTTGTGAGAAGTATTTTGCCTTATGGCTCCCACGGATGCAGAGTAGGGAGATGTAAGATGTGTGACCATATTGCTAATAAGCAACAAACTTTTTAGTCCTCTCTTTTTGCTAAAGCTGAGCTGGACAATCAGCAGAAGGAGCCAAACAAAATGCAGTAAGATCGTAGGTCAGGAAGAGTCCACTGGTCACAAGGCAGCAAGCATTGTAGGACAGTATGTAAACCATGTTTTATGGGTATCAGAGCTTCCGCTCTTCTTGTGTGATTCTGAGTAGATTTTCATTCCTACTGTGTGTCATCACGTGCCCGGTGGCCGACCGCTCAAACCCAGGCCTCTGACTGAACGAACTCCGTAGTCATATCATAGGACCAAGCGGTGGGGTAGGATCTGGGTCGACCCCAGAGGATAGTGAGCTTTCCAGAAGGGGAGACCATTCCCTGCATCGTTGTTAATTCACCTTTCACAAGTTTGAGGTTCGTCTCAAGATGAGAAAGGTTATCGCTGTCATTTGAGACTTCATGTGGTGGGTTGTCACTCTCACTGTCCGGCATCTTGAGCTTGTCATTGTTTCTCTTCTCTCTGTCGGCTCTTATGATATGTGAGAGATCGTTAAAGTTACAGCCCATCCGATATTCCAAGTCTTCCAAGAGCGCATGCATCTGTGAGTAGCAGTCCTCCTCCATGTATAAATAAATAGGGTATTATCCGGTTAATGTCTGCTTCACCCTGTATTAGATTTAACAGATAAACACCACTCAACCCGGTCAGCCCTCAAACCGGGAGAGGGGGGGTAGTTGGTACTTGTCAGTATATGGCCGGGTTATAATACAATATATTTAATAATTATTCTTTAAAACAAACCCCCAATAAAATGCATATACAAAACAATAAAAATTAATGTAAATTCCTAAATTCTTTATATTAGTTAAAATTGAATTATATTTATAGGAACCAGGTTATGAATCAAACTATACATGTTTATACTGTTATAATATGCTATACAAAGATCATAAAAATTACCTTATTCACAATAATCTCCCAAATCAGAGTTGCATTTAAATATCACTGTCAGTATATGGCCAGGTTATAACACAATATATTTAATAATTATTCTTTAAAATAAACCCCCAATAAACATGCATATACCAAACAGTAAAATTAATGTAAATTCCTAAATTCTTTGTATTAGTTAAAATTTATAGACACATTGAAATATATTTGTAAAAAAAAACAACTAGATCTGAATCAAACTATACACGTTTAAACTGTTAAAATATGCTATGCAAAGATCACAAAAGTTACCTTATTTATTAACCTTATTCGCAGTTGAATTTCATTAAAATACCACGAGATACAAAGATATGAGCCACTAACTTTAACAGGGCTTAGTTAAACAATAGAACAATACACTTTGCCAGTCAATTTCTATGCCAAGTTGTCTGAGATGAAATAAATTCTTATATAACTCCAATTAAAACATCAGGAATTATATATATTATTAATACAAATAGCAAACTCCTATACCAATTTATCTGAGCTGAATTAAATCTTAATTATCTACAATTAAAACAAATTCTAAAATATATTTATGTGGCTGCAACTATAAATTATTTGGCAAACAAAAGACTAGTTTTAAACTACACAGGACTGTGAATATGAGTCTAAAATATAAAGTACCTTTTTAAAATTGCTGAACTGCAATTTGTTATGGTTACCAAATACCTTTGATTTAAGCTTTTGATATGTGATTGTGTTCCCAAGTACCCAACAAGTTTAATCACACGGTATCAGCAGACAACAGACTGTGTTTTTTTCCCTTACATTCTGCCTTTCTTATATTCTAATCATTGGTGATCTTGTTTTCAGTTACGCCCATGGTGCTGTCTTGGATTGGCCCTAACGGAGCTGAACATCTCATTGTTCACCTGGATTTGCATGTGTTTTAATAGACAATTTATTTGGCTGTCATACCAGTTCCAATCCCCTAGGGGGCAGCAGACAACCAGAAATATAGTCTTATCATCCATTTTTGCTACAATTTAATATATCCTTATAAAGTGATTATTTAAACTATTAGAACTTTTTGCATTAATAACTTACAATTTGAATTATAGATAGGATAGTATGTCATTTTTCTGATCATTCCAATACCAAATACAAGCCTGTTCTTAGTGATCATATTAATAAACAGTTACACTATTAATCATTTACTATAATCACAGCTTTCTGGCATTGTATTGCATCTCAATAGGAACGCAATGTATTTCATATTTCTAATGAATTTTGAATGCATGGCAATACCAGATGCAGATCTGAAATGAAAATAATAGTGTTATTAATTTTGAGACATTTTTAATCCTTAAAATATTCTTGGCTAGATTACGAGTTTTTGTCGGTAATGGTGTGCGCTGCTAACGAGCCTTTTTTTCTCACCGCTCACTTAAGACAACGCTGGTATTACGAGTTTTCTGCAAGCCGGCGTTAGCTTCAGAAAAGTGAGCATTGAGCAAAATTTAGCTCCACATCTCACCTCAATACCAGCGTTGCTTAAGTCAGCGGTGAGCTGGCTGAACGTGCTCGTGCACGATTTCTCCATAGGAAACAATGGGGCTGAGCTGGCTGAAAAAAAACTAACACCTGCAAAGAAGCAGTGTTCAGCTCCTAACGCAGCCCCATTGTTTCCTATGGGGAAATAAAAGTTATGTCTACACCTAACACCCTAACATGAACCCCGAGTCTAAACACCCCTAATCTTACACTTATTAACCCCTAATCTGCCGCTCCGGACACCGCCGCCACCTACATTATACTTATGAACCCCTAATCTGATGCCCCCAACATCGCCGAACCCTACATTTTATTTATTAACCTCTAATCTGCCCCCCCAACGTCGCCGCAACTATATTAAATTTATTAACCCCTAATCTGCCGCCGCCAACGTCGCCGCCACTATAATAAATTTATTAACCCCTAAAGCTAAGTCTAACCCTAACTTAAATATAATTTAAATACATCTAAATAAATTTACTATAATTAACTAAATTATTCCTATTTAAAACTAAATACCTGTAAAAAAAACCCTAAGCTAGCTACAATATAACTAATAGTTACATTGTATCTATCTTAGGGTTTTTTTTTATTTTACAGGCAACTTTGTATTTATTTTAGCTAGGTAGAATAGTTAGTAAATAGTTATTAACTATTTAATAACTACCTAGTTAAAATAAAGACAAATATACCTGTAAAATAAACCCTAACCTAAGTTACAATTACACCTAACACTACACTATAATTAAATTAATTACCTAAACTAACTACAATTAATTACAATTTAATTAAATAAACTAAATTACGAGAAAAAAAAACACTAAATTACAGAAAATAAAAAGAAATTACAAATTTTTAAACTAATTACACCTTATCTAATCCCCCTAATAAAATAAAAAAGCTCCCCAAAATAAAAAAATATTCCCTACCCTATACTAAATTACAAATAGCCCTTAAAAGTGCTTTTTGCGGGGCATTGCCCCAAAGTAATCAGCTCTTTTACCTGTAAAAAAAATACAATACCCCCAACATTAAAACCCACCACCCACAAACCCAACCCTACTTTAAAACCCACCCAATCCCCCCTTAATAAAATCTAACACTACCCCCTTGAAGATCACCCTACCTTGAGCCGTCTTCACCCAGCCGGGCACAAGTGGACGTCCAGAGGGGCAGAAGTCTTCATCCGATCCAGCCAGAAGAGGACATCCAGACCAGCAGAAGTCTTCATCCAGGCGGCATCTTCTATCTTCTTCCATCCGGAGTGGAGCGGGTTCATCTTGAAGACATTCGACGAGGAGCATCCTCTTCCATCCGACGGCGACTGAAGAATGAAGGTTCCTTTAAGTGACGTCATCCAAGATGGCGTCCCTTGAATTCCGATTGGCTGATAGAATCCTATCAGCCAATCGGAATTAAGGTAGGATTTTTCCTACCTTAATTCCGATTGGCTGATAGGATTCTATCAGCCAATCGGAATTGAAGGGACACCATCTTGGATGACGTCACTTAAAGGAACCTTCATTCTTCAGTCGCCGTCGGATGGAAGAGGATGCTCCGCATCGGATGTCTTCAAGATGGACCCGCTCAGCTGCAGATGGAAGAAGATAGAAGATGCCGCCTGGATGAAGACTTCTGCCGGTCTGGATGTCCTCTTCTGGACGGATCGGATGAAGACTTCTGCCCCTCTGGAGGTCCACTTGTGGCCGGCTGGGTGAAGACGTCTCAAGGTAGGGTGATGTTCAAGGGGGTACTGTTAGGTTTTATTAAGGGGGGATTGGGTGGGTTTTAGAGTAGGGTCGGGTATGTGGGTGGTGGGTTTTAATGTTGGGGGGGTATTGTATTTTTTTTTTACAGGTAAAAGAGCTGATTACTTTGGGGCAATGCCCCGCAAAAAGCCCTTTTAAGGGCTATTTGTAATTTAGTATAGGGTAGGGAATCTTTTTATTTTGGGGGGCTTTTTTATTTTATTAGGGGGATTAGATTAGGTGTAATTAGTTTAAAAAATTGTAATTTCTTTTTTATTTTCTGTAATTTAGTGTTTGTTTGTTTTCCTGTAATTTAGTTTATTTAATTTAATTGTAATTAATTGTAGTTAGTTTAGGTAATTATTTTAATTATAGTGTAGTGTTAGGTGTAATTGTAACTTAGGTTAGAGTTTATTTTACAGGTAAATTTGTACTTATTTTAACTAGGTAGTTATTAAATAGTTCATAACTATTTAATAACTATTCTACCTAGTTAAAATAAATACAAAGTTGCCTGTAAAATAAAAATAAACCCTAAGATAGATACAATGTAACTATTAGTTATATTGTAGCTAGCTTAGGGTTCATTTTACAGGTAAGTATTTAGTTTTAAATAGGAATAATTTAATTAATTGTAGTAAATTTATTTATATTTTTTAAAATTATATTTAAGTTAGGGGGGGTGTTAGGGTTAGATTTAGATGTTAATACATTTAATATAGTAGTAGCGACATTAGGGGTTAATAAATGTAGGTAGGTGTCGGCGATGTTAGGGCCGGCAGATTAGGGGTTAATAAAATTTAACTAGTGTTTGCTAGGCGGGAGTGCAGCGGTTTAGGGTTTAATATATTTATTAAAGTGGCTGCGGTCGGCAGATTAGGGGTTAAACATTTTAGTTAAGTGTTTGTGATGTGGGGCGGGGCCTCGGTTTAGGGGTTAATAGGTAGTTTATGGGTGTTAGTGTACTTTGAGCACTTTAGTTAAGAGTTTTATGTTATGGCGTTAGCCCATAAAACTCTTAACTACTGACTTTTAAATGCGGTAGGAGTCTGGACAGGAGAGGGTCTACCGCTCACTTTTTCCAGCAATCGTAATACCGAAGTTAGGAAAATCCCATTAAAAAGATAGGATACGCAATTGACGTAAGGGGATTTGCGGTATGCGAAAATCGCGGAAAAAAGTGAGCGATACACCTGTACCTGCCTGACTCGTAATACCAGCGGGCGTTAAAAGGCAGCATTGGGACCCCTCAATGCTGCTTTTTAAGGCTAACGCAAGACTCGTAATCTAGGTGTTTAATGTTTAAAAAAAAATACATAGGTTAAGACATGTTGAAATCTGGATTTTTAGGTTTTCAGACTTCCATATTACCCTTCTTAGGCATAGACAATCTCCCATATTCATGTGTTCATATTTAATATCATCCAAATAGACAATCTCATATCCATTAAAATATATATTTTCCTACAATACTGAGATATATTTTACTTGAAATCTAAATACAAGTTGTATTTTAAACAGTGAATTTTGAGAGTCAAAATGTAGACATGTTTCTTTGTTAGCCAGCATAGATGTGGATTCAACACACAGCAGGGACAATTTAGCACTTAGGTGAAGACAGCTGGATGCTCTGAACATGTTTGTAGATTTGAATCATTCCCACAGACGGACCGTCCACTCCTCTAGATGGGGGATCTCTTTATGCAGGCTTTCTTTGAAGTGATCTTTTTAAGATAACTGTCCCAATTCATCAAAGGAATTGTTTTTAAAAGGTCTGCAATGTCTCCCAGATAAACAATGAGAGAGGGGGTTTGTTTATCAGCCAAGAATCATTTGGCAGAGAGGACTGCAATCTACATTAAATAGAACTGATGCAAATAGTCTCATATATAATTAATCCTGTGGTCTTATCGTAAATCTATGTGCAGATAAATATACATACATATATATATATATATATATATATATATATATATATATATATATGACGGTATGCATTATAGAAAGTCTTCTATGAAGAGAGTCCATTATTTGTGAGTCCTTATGCTCATTAGCTAGGCATCTTTAAACTACAGCATCTATTTAGTACATTTGGGGATATGGCACTTCATCCATAAAAGTATCATTTTATAGGCAACTGGAGATATTTTGTCAGTAACAACAGAAGGACCCTTCCATGATGGAAGAAATTTCTTCTCCTTAACCTGATCTCTTCCAAAATTATAAAGATAAACTTTATCATTTATTTCATATTCCTTTTTGGATGTTTTGAGATCATAATAGATGTTAGTGGCAGTTGCAGACTTTTCTAAGTTCCTTTGAACAAATGCAAAGGCATATTGCAGGTGCTTTCTTAGGTTCTTCACATATTGATGCGTATTGGCAGCATTTATCAAGTTTTGGTCTGATGTACGGTACAGTAGATGCTGAGGTAGAACCATTCTTCTACCAGTCATCAGTTCAAAAGGTGACATCTTAGTAGCACTATTTGGAGTTGCTCTTAATGCCATTAGGAATAAAGGTAGTTTTACATCCCATTCTTTACCCGTTTCACTCACAAACTTTTTGAGGATTTTCACAATGGATTGGTTGTAACGCTCTACACCACCTCTTGAGGCAGCTCTATATGCAATATGGAGCTTTCTTTTTTTTTTTTTTTTTTAATATACATTTTTTATTGAGACAATCAAGCAAGAAATAAACAACAGAAAAACAAGTGCAAGTCATTACAGCAGTATACTTTTACATCATTGCGAACACATAAGATTGTTAATATTAGGTATGTTCATGGATGGGCCTAAGTGTTCATTGGCTACAGTAAAGTAATGTTACTTGAAAATAAGTACCATGTCCCTATTTTGCAATATTAAAGGAAATAATAAATGTAATACGTACAGTGCGATATACAGCTCTCAGGTGGTTTAGCATCAACGGGTTTATGCAGAAATGTACAATTGTTCAGAAATAGAAACAGTAACATTGGCCTAGACATAAATATCAATACACATTTGGACAATCATGAATATATATGGATATGTATATTTGTGTACGTCCAGAGGTAAGGTGAGGGGAGAAAGAAGAGGGGGAGAGGCGATGGGATTCTCTGATAATTAGTGTACACTAGTATTTTAGTTTAATGTAGTTTAATCTGGAAAGAGAGTGAGCCACGGATGCCAAATCTGGAAGTATTGATCAACCTTATCTAGTACTCTGAAGGAGTATTGCTCCATTTGCCTAATATGTCTGATTATAGATAATACAGGTAGCCCTCAGTTTACGCCGGGGTTAGGTTCCAGGAGGAATGGTTGTAAATCGAAACCGTTGTAAAGTGAAACCCAGTTTATAATGTAAGTCAATGGGAAGTGAGGGAGTTAGGTTCCAGGCCCCTCTCAAAATTGCCATAAGTAACACCTAATACATTATTTTTAAAGCTTTGAAATAAAGACTTTAAATGGTAAACAGCATTATAAACCTAATAAAATAAATTGTATCATCATCAATCTAAGTTTAATGAACAAAACAAAATAATTACACAACAGACTGTACCATCATCAAACTAAGTTTAATGAACAAAAACGTTTTTTTACTTGCATTTTTCTGCCAACAGTTCTCTGCATTGAGTCTGCACTCTGCAGCTAAGGGAAGTGGCTGCTAGATCTTGTTCCTTTGAAAGCTGATCCATTGATCATGTCTGGCTTGCTTGGCTTTGCATGTCTTTGCTGCAATACAAGCAGACAGCTCCACCTACTGGCTATTTTAATGTATGCCATGCTTCTCAATGCTTTCAGTAGCAGTCAATGCTTTTCAATAGCAGTCACATGACTTGAAAAAAAGGTTGTTATTCTGAAACGGCGCAAATTGAACCGGCGTAAACCGAGGGACACCTGTACTTGTGCGAATGACGGTGAGGTTTTATTTCTCCATGCTCTGGCTATAGCCAGCTTAGTAGCCATAAAAAGATAGATCGTGAGTGCGTCAGTGTGGTTATTTAAAGTAGGTATTGGCATGTGTAGGAGGGCAATCTCCGGCAAGTAGGGGGAAATGATGTGGAGGTCGCCTAAAGTGTTATATATTTTCCTCCAGAGAGGTTGGATTTTTGGGCAAGACCACCAGATGTGAATGTGTGTGCCTGTTTGTCCACACTGCCTCCAGCAGAGAGGGGTTTGGGAATTATAGGCTGTATGCAGGGTAACGGGAACAAGGTGCCACCTGACAGTGATTTTATAGTAGAGCTCCCATAGGGTAGCACAGTGGAGTAGTTTTCTAGTTAGCTGAATCCTACTATTCCGTACACTAAAATCAACTATGAATCCAATCTCCTTCTCCCAAGCACTGTGTTGTGAAATCTTGTGGAATGGTTTAGAAGTAGACTGGAGCTTTCTTTTAACACCTAGTATTTTCCACATTTTGGTCATCACTTCGCTAGTGAAGTGGGTCCCCCGATCGGATACGATTCTCTGAAGCAAACCAAATCTGGAAAACACGTGGTTGATGAGCAATGCTGCGCATATTTCAGCACTATTGTTAGGTGCACTGATGCACTCTACCCATTTAGTGAACAGGCATGTCACTGTTAATATGTATTTGTTACCTCTTGATGACCTAGTTACTGGACCAATAAAATCAATTTGTATATCTGACCATGTCATTACCATCCCCCTTTTCTGCAATGGCGCTCTATGCGTTGGTGCAGTGGGTTGGAACTGTGGGCAGATTAAACAACCTTGACAGTAGGTTTGAGCATCTTTCAACATGTGTGGCCCGAAGGCGTAATCGCACAATATTTCATATGTTAATTTGGTGCCACCATGGCCAAATGTGGGAGCATCATGGGCATGTTGAAGCATGAGACCTCTGAACTTGGTGGGTACCACCCATTGTTGGATGTTAGTTTTGGAGGTTCTAATTAACAAACCATCCTGTAACTTGATCTGGACTTCATTAAGATTCTAAGATCTTCCTTGCCAATACAATCATCTTTTGAGATGGGGTTGCTTTCAGGATCTTCTATGTGTTTATAGAAGATGCCTACAATGGGGTCTTCTTTGTGACTAGGGATCAGGTCCTCACTAGGAGAATCCTGACTCCATTGTACCAGGTTAGGCTCACTCTGTTGTTTAGCCTGGTTTCTGGTAATGGCTTCTACCTGAATTGCACCCATTAAGTGGTCAATATTAAGGACTTCTCCAGTTATGGCTCCTTGTTTGGCTAATGAATCCGCAAGATCATTTCCTTTCTTATCAGGACCTAGAACCCTGGAATGACCCTTGGTCTTTTTCCAGTGTATGGTTAAATCATTGGATACCACTAGATTATCAATTTCGCAGAACAACTTGCCATACTTGACTGGTTTGTTGTTACTTTTCTGCATGCCATTCCTTTTCCAAGTTGGCAGGTATTCAACAAAACTGTCATGCATATAATTTGAGTCAGTAATGATCACAAATTCATGAATATTTTGTTCAATAGCCATTTCAATGGTTTTAAGAACAGCAGTTAGTTCTGCAACTTGACTGGCTCTTGGTCCAATGTTGAACCCTACAGAAATATTTGTGAATCCCTTTGCCCAAGTTATACCAATGCCAGCGACTAGTCTGCGCTCATTTTCAATAGTGGCATGGTAAGAACAACCATCAACATATACCCAAGTTAATGTCTGACAATGGTCCTCATTGTATATCTTATACAGGGAAAGCAATTGTTCCTCCAGGAAATCATCTTCTGATAATTCTTCCCCAGGATCCTTAGCAGTACAGTCATGGAGCTCAGCAAGCCCCTGTGCGACTGGATTCTTTTTATTCTGTTTGTAGCGATTTTCTAAAGGCCAGCCTTGTAAGGAAAGAGTCCAAGCTGTTTTGCTCTCCGCTCACTTTTCTGCGGCTAACGCCGGGTTTGTAAAAACCCGTAATACCAGCGTTGTCTATAGGTGAGCAGTGAGCTCGTAATCTAGCCGAGAGTCTTTCCTGTCGTAGAAGAATCAATAGCCCCTTTTAGTCTCTTTATCCCTCCTAAGGACCTCGTCCCGAGGAACAGAGCTAGTTGGCTGGAAGACACCCACAGAGGGTAAAGTGGTGCAAATCTGACATCCTAGCATCAGCTGTGCCAGGCTAAAACCTGTGGCTTGAATGGGAGTCGCCCTATAGGCCAAGAGGGCTAGGTACGGCTCAGATTGCTTAAAAATTTACTTTGTTGTTTGAACTGCCCTTTCAGCCATTCCATTGGCCTGCGGGTAATGTGGACTCGACATAGAATGGACAAAATCATATTCACTGCTGAAAGAACTGAACTCCGTGGAAGCAAACTGCATTCCGTTATCACTCACTAACTCCATTGGTATGCCCCAACGGGCGAACAAGCTCTTGAGATGAGTGATAACGGCTTGACTTGTGATCTCATTCAAGGGTGCAATCTCCTAATACCTGTAATAGTAGTCAATCACGACTAGGTACTTTTTCCCGTGCAGTTTGCACAAATCAGCAGCTATTTTCTGCCATGGGCCTGCAGGCAGTGGAGTAGAAATCAAGGGCTCCCTTCTCTGAGTAGGCCGGCGTTCCCGGCAAAAGGCACATTTTGACACATGGCTTGCAATGTCATAAACTGATCCCAGGCCACCATACTGCCGTAGCTGCGTTTTGACACATGGCTTGCAATGTCGGAACTGATCCCAGGTCACCATACTGCCGTAGATGCCCTTTCTCTGCTCTTTGTAATGCCCAAGTGGCTTAACATCTCCTGCCGCATGCTAGCAGGAATAACAATGCGGTCTTGGAACAGCACCAACCCATCCAGCTCCGTGAGCTGCGACCTTTCTGACTCTCGGGCCAACTTTCTTTTATGTACTTAACTTCTTGAAGATCAGTATCTAAATATGTCTCCTTTCTTATTTGCTCTAGCTTCTCTGATGAAATGGATTTGGATGCCAGATCTGAATCTACATATACTTTCACCTCTGATTCTTCAGCAGCAGCTAGCAGGAGCCTGGAAAGTGTATCTGCCAATACCAGTTGTTTCCCCGGCACATGCACTGCCTGAACATTGAACCTGAGCAGCCTCATCAGAAGTCTTTGGCATCTTAGGGGTGTTTTGTCAATATCATAGGAGTTGATTAGAGGGACTAGTGGTTTATGGTCAGTCTTCAGACTAAATTTCTCTAAACCCACTAGGTAACGCTGGAAGCGCTCACAGGCCCAAACTGCAGCCAAGCACTCTTTCTCAATTTGGGCATATTTAGACTCAGCAGCAGTCAGTGTATGGGAACAGTAGGCGATGGACTGTAGTTTGTTCTCATTCAACTGCAGGAGGACGGCCCCTAACCCATAACTGCTCGCATCAGCACTAACCACAGTCTTTTTAGAAGGGTCGTAGAACCCCAACACAGGGGCAGACCCCAGCAGGGACTTGACCTGCACAAAAGATTCTTCCTGTGAAGGTTCCCAGACCCAGGCAACATCTTTCTTTAACAACTCTGTGATAGTGTCTAGTATTGTAGATAAATCTGGAAGGAACCTGCCCACATAATTCACAAGGCCCAATATTTGTCTCAGCTCATGTACATCAGAAGGACTTTTCATCTGTTCAATAGCAAGGATTATATTAGGGTCCGGCTTGATGCCATCCCCATTGATAATATGCCCAAAGTAACATACCTCAGCCTTCCTAAAATGGCATTTCTCCTTATTTAATTTCAGCCCAGACTCTCTAATGGTCTGCAGCACACAGCTCAATCGCTGATCATGTTCTTCCAATGTAGACCCATACACCAAAATGTCGTCCATGGCGACTGCTGTGCCCTCGTGGTCCCTTAGGCAAGAACTCATCTCTCTTTGAAAGATTTCAGGAGCAGAGGATATCCTGAAGGGGAGTCTGCAGAAGCAAAACCGACCTACCGGTGCAATGAAGGTAGTCAGTTTGCGGCACTTTGGATCTAGAGGTATCTGCCAGAAGCCGCTAGAAGCATCCAGTGTAGAGAACTTCGCCCCAACTAATTTCGGAGTTATGTCTTCAAGTGTCGGCAGCACATATCTCTCTCTCTTTACCGCCTCATTCAGCCTTTTCAAGTCTACGCAGATGCGTACTTTCCCGTTTTTCTTCGCAACAGGCACAATGAGGGCACACCAGTCAGTTGCTTCAACAACCTTTTTAATGACTCCCATATTCTTCATACGCAGAAGTTCCTTCTCCATTTGAGGCATGAGCAGGAACGGAATTCTACGAGGAGTGGTAATGCTGCATGGGACTGTGTCACCTTTAAGTGATATTCGGACTGGGTTGTAATTCAGTAGGCCCAATTCACCAAACATGTCTTCTGAAATCTCATTCACTCTGGCGACCAGGCCCAAACCACAGGCTGCTTTTCTGCTCAATAGGTTGTTAACACACTGACCTCTAATCACATGTACCCACATGGTGAATTTCCTCTGCTTGTACTCGCAGCTGGTAAGAAATTTCCCCGCACAATCGATGCAGCCACAGATTCTCCCACACGCTGAGCACATTTGTGAAAACAGGCCCTCTCATGAATCACATTTCTTTTGGGCACAAAGTGAGCACTGAGTTTGTTCATAACTATTTCAAAGTCAAATTCTTCCCCTTCTTGGAAAGTAAAGGCATTGAACACTGGCTCCACATCTTTCCCCATAGAGTATAAAAGAGAATTAACTCAGGTGGGGTAAACTTCAACATCGTCATTAATCAGGAAACAGAAGCGCAGGCAAGTACTTCTGACACCATGTCATGAGATGCAGGACATAGCATAGAAGGTACAACGCTATTTTATTGCAGAGCATAGAAGTATAAGCTTGTATAACACATCTAACTTGGTAACTGCGACATAGACAATAACGGCCCTAAACCACGCCCCCATCCAGTGACGTCACTTCCCACTCTCATCACAAAGGGTTTATTGGCCAGCACAAAGGAATCTGTCCCGTTTTCCTCAGTACAAGGGAATGTTTCAGATTTTGCTCCAGGATTTAAAGGTTTGTACAATTTACATTCAGTAGTTGTAGATAGGCGTCCTCCAATAAATTTTCTATGACTGATTATCATCGTAATATTACTTTTCAGGTTCTTCTGGATCTTAGTGATAGAACACCTGAGGATGCCATTATATTTTTCAGACTTTCACAATTTTTGTTTTCTGAAGGTGAGTGTTTTTATGATGATCAAAAGAGACAAGAAGAGACAGATGCGCCGCATGGCCCAATATTGTTTGGTCCAAAACAAATAGGTAGGCAAGTAAGGAGTAAACTCACATTTATGAAAACACCTCAATCAGTGCTGTAGAGGCAGTCTGGGATCTATTCGGTCACCCAGAAGACCAACTTCCCGCATAAGGTGTGATATCTGTATAAAAACAGTAAGAGGGACACAAGGTGCCTATATGGCCTAGTATTGTTGAAATTGTGGTGAATAAGGGCCAAATAATAAGAATGGTACTCACAATATTAATAGCATCTCCCTTGATGCTATAGGAGCAGGATGGGATCAATGCCGTCACCCAACAGACTTGTTACAAGGCACTCAGGACCAGGCAATGATCCAAAGGTCAAGCAGCAGTCAGGAAAAACCAAAAAATTCCTCAACAGAAGGGACCAGGTCGCAGGAAGAAGGCAGCAAGTGTTCAAAGATATAAATGGCTTTATTTAAAATATTAAAATCACAGGTCCCTTCTGTGGAGGAATTTTTTGTTTTTTCCTGACTTTAGTTCTTGGAGCTTACATTTTCCAGCTTCTCATGTAGGGCTTTGCGAATATTTTCCAATGGTACTATTTTGCTTTAGCTGAATGTACTACTATTCTCTTAGACAATAGTAACATTACAGGAACCATTTGGTTATGAAATTGGTAACCTTTCATCGAAAGGCCTCTTTCAGCAAACATTTTTTCTAAACAAACCTCGGAAGACTCGGTGGATGAAGATTTTCAAAACTATTTGAAACTTTTAAAGTTGACTTATACACTTATTTGTGGTCCCATTGTTGACATAATTGGATTTTATTATACATATATGAGTTTAGCAGTGCTGACTAGAAGGGCTTTATGATTTGAGTCATTTGGCTAGATTACGAGTTTTGCGTTATGAGTGGCTCGGTGCTTACTTGCAAGTTATTTACACCGCTCACCTCCGTACAGCGCTGCTATTACAGGTTTTCATAAACCCGGCGTTAGCAGGCAATATTGCAGCGTTGAGCAAAATTGAGCTCCATACCGCACTCAAATACCAGCGTTGCTTTGAGCTGGTTTTACGTTCTCGTGCACGATTTCCCCATAGACATCAACGGGGAGAGCCGGATAAAAAAAAGCCTAACACCTGCAATAAAGGAGCGTAAAGCTCCGTAACGCAGCCCCATTGATTCCTATGGGGAAACAAAAGTTATGTTTACACCTAACACCCTAACATAAACCCAGAGTCTAAACACTCCTAATCTGCCACCCCCGACATCGCCGACACCTACATTACACTTATTAACCTCTAATCTGCCACCGCCGCCACCTACCTACACTTATTAACCCCTATTCTGCCGCCCCAATGTCGCCGCTACCTACACTTATTAACCCCTAATCTGCTGCCCCTAACATCGCCACCACCTACATTACATTTATTAACCCCTAATCTGCCGCCCCCAACGTCGCGACCACTATACTAAAGTTATTAACCCCTAAACCTAACCCTAAGTCTAACCCTAACACCCACTAACTTTAATAAATAAAATAAATCTAAATAAAAATTAATATCATTAACTAAATAATACCTATTTAAAACTAAATACCTGTAAAATAAACCCTAAGCTAGCTACAAAATAACTAATAGTTACATTGTAGCTAGCTTAGGTTTTATTTTTATTTTACAGGTAAGTTTGTATTTATTTTAACTAGGTAGACTAGTTAGTAAAATAGTTATTAACTATTTACTAGCTACCTAGTTAAAATAAATACAAATTTACCTGTAAAATAAAACCTAACCTGAGTTACACTAACACCTAACCTTACACTACAATTAAATAAATTACATTAATTAAATACAATTAACTAAATTACAAAAACAAACACTAAATTACACAAAATTAAAAAAAATCAAATATTTAAACTAATTACACCTAATCTAATAGCCCTATCAAAATAAAAAAGCCCCCCAAAATAAAAAAAAAACCCTAGCCTACAATAAACTACCAATGGCCCTTAAAAGGGCCTTTTGCGGGGCATTGCCCCAAATAAATCAGCTCTTTTACCTGTAAAGAAATAGTACAAACAACCCCCCAACAGTAAAACCCACCACTCACACAACCAAACCCCCCAAATAAAATCCTATCTAAAAAAAACTAAGGTCACCATTGCCCTGAAAAGAGCATTTGTATGGGCATTGCCCTTAAAAGGGCATTTAGCTCTTTTTCTGCCCAAACCCTAAGCTAAAAATAAAATCCACCCAATAAACCCTTAAAAAAAAACTAACACTAACCCCCGAAGATCCACTTACAGTTTTTGAAGACGGGACATCCATCCTCAATGATGCCGGGAGAAGTCTTCATTCAAGCGGCAAGAAGTCCTCAACGAAGCCGAGAGAAGTCTTAATCCAAGCAGCAAGAAGTGGTCCTCCAGACGTGCAGTAGTCTTCATCCAGACGGCATCTTCTATCTTCATCCTTCCGACGCAGAGCGGCTCCATCTTCAAGACATCCGGCGTGGAACATTCTCTTCTTTCCACGGCTCTTTAAGAATAAATTCTCCTTTAAATTACGTCATCCAAGATGGCGTCCCTTGAATTCCGATTGGCTGATAGAATTCTAAATTTGTATTTAAATTTGTATTTATTTTAGCTAGGTAGCTAGTAATAGATAATAACTATTTAGTAACTAGTCTACCTAGTTAAAATAAATACAAAATTGCCTGTGAAATAAAAAAAAAACCTAAGCTAGCTACAATGTAACTATTAGTTATATTGTAGCAAGCTTAGGGTTTATTTTATAGGTATTTAGTTTTAAATAGGAATTATTTAGTTAATGATAGTAATTTTTATTTAGAATTATGTTAATTATATTAAAGTTAGTGGGTGTTAGGGTTAGACTTAGGGTTAGGTTTAGGGGTGAATAACTTTAGTATAGTTGCGGCGATGTTAGGGACAGCAGATTAGGGGTTAATAACAGTAATGTAGGTTGCAGCGATGTTAGGGACAGCAGATTAGGGGTTAATAATATTTAACTAGTGTTTACGGTGCAGGAGTGTGGCGGTTTAGGGGTTAATATGTTTATTATAGTGGCGGCGATGTCCGGAGCAGCAGATTATGGGTTAATAATTTTATTTTAGTGTTTGCGATGCAGGAGGGCCTCGGTTTAGGGGTTAATTGGTAGTTTATGGATGTTAGTGTACTTTTTAGCACTTTAGTTATTAGTTTTATGTTACGGCTTTGTAACATTAAAGCCATAACTACTGACTTTCAGTTTACGGTATGGATCTTGACGGTATAGGCTGTACCACTCACTTTTTGGCCGGACAGGCAAACTCGTAATACCGGCGCTATGGAAGTCCCATTGAAAAAGGACTTTTTGAAAGCTGTGGTAGTTACTTTGCGTTACGGCCAAAAAAATGTGCGGTACAGGTATACCTGCAAAACTCGTAATACCAGTGGTAGTAAAAAAGAGCTATAACGCTGCTTTTTCACTCATACTGCAAAACTCGTAATCTAGCTGATTGTCAGTAAACATGATGTCTAAAGATAGACTTTTTATCCCCCCTTTTTCAAGGAAGAATTGATTTGGGCCTGTTCTTAACGTTAACATGTCCTTTGTGTCTGGAGGAAAAACTACTTTTCTCCCTCAGGACAAGAAGTTTAAGGGAAATATAGAACATAGTCTTTTTTCATTACTTTTGTTGATCTAGCCTTCAAAAATATTCCTTTTCCTTACCATGACTTGAATCTTCCTGGCAATTTCATTGGAACAAGACAAAGCTTTCTATGAGCATTCTTCCTCTTTTAAATCAGCATGAAGGTATGGCTCCAATCCAGATTTCTTTCTGGTTAGTGTCAGTTTATACTTTTTTTTTTTTTATATGACCTGATCAGTCTATCTATAGCTCTCGGTTCTAAACATTGTTTCCCAGGACTACAGAAAATATTTCACATCTATGCATATTCAGCAAAAGTGTCTTCTGTTTCACATTCCAAAACTTTCAAAATGTTATGGCTGTAGTTCAAGTTTTGAAACAAGTCGAAGGACTATATTCCATTATTTTCCAGAATCTTTGCAGAGGTTCTGGGAATGCTCTTGTCTGTAATCAGAGCTCAAGGTATTGCAGTGGCTACATACGATACCTTGGTACAGGTTCCATCTTGACCTATTTCTTTAAATATTTTTTTTTTATTTAGCTTTATTTGCATACAGGCAATAATATATAGTAGTTAAAAGTTGTACATGTGGAAAGATATATCAGAAATATTGAACAAAAACATAAGTATTTTTTTTCTTTCTTTTACATTAAAAGCAAACCTCAAATTTTCTGATTTGTAACATAAAAATATCTCCTGTATAAAAGGTTACTGAGAACACAATTTTCCTTTAAAATAAATAGTGGCTGCTCTTGGACCAATTACCACATAACTAGGAAATAAAAGAGGTTGGCAGTGGGTAGGGAACAAACAGGACCATTTATGGACCCAACAGATTATTAAGTAGATCTATCTAAAGATTGATTTCTATTTGAAGGGAATAGAAACAAAAATGTCAGAAAAAAAGATAGAAAATCCCTTTATTACTCATTCCGTTTTTACACAGCCAACATGGTTATATTAATATACTTTTTACCTTTGTGATTACCTTGTATCTAAGCATCTTCTGACAGCCCCCTGATCACATGACTATTTATTATCTATTGACTTGCATTTTAGCCAATTAGTGCTGTGTCGTGCACAACTCCACAGGAGAGAGTACAATATTATCTATTGGCCCACATGGGTTAGCAGTCTTTTATTGTGAAAAGCTAATAAAAAAAAGCATGCTCTAAATGTTCAAATCTTATAAATTATATTAATATAACAATGTTGGTTGTGCAAAGCTGGGGGAATGGGTAGTAAATGCGTTATCAATCTTTTTGAACAATAACAATTTTGGTGCTGACTATAGTCTAAAGCTTATCTTGAAATAAGAATTATTTTTGGTAAATGAATTCCATTAATCCATTCACAATGTCATACTTTCCCAAAAGTTTCTGCAAATTTTCTATCTAGGATTATATTTATCACAGATTATTGGTTTTGCAGTTCTCAAAACTGTGAATTTGTGTCAGCAGATGCCTCTTCTTCACAGCAAAAATGTTATAAAATAAACACAGCATTGAGAAAAAACCTTCAAGGATTAGTAAATACCTTCAAATTTTTATATAAAAAATTTAGGTATGTATAATGAAACAAATTTGCAATATATTTTTATTATTTTTTTGCCCCTTTTTTATTTAATTTAGCTCTTAAAATTTAGCAATTTCTGACTTTGAAATGCACCCTTCTGACTTTTCAAAGCTATAACCCGGCTACATATCTATTCCTAATTCGCTTTAAATGATAACAATTGCAAAACAATTCACTTTATACTAACTAAGTGGCTACCTTTGTCTGCAGACTAAAGCTCAGATTGGCTCCTTTAAATAAGGCAAATGGTGGGTGAAGTTTGGCTATTGAAAAATAATTGCAGTAAAAACATAATTTATGCTTACCTGGTAAATTCCTTTCTTTCTTGATGGTGAGAGGATGCAAAGACACCCTACACCATGAGCTTTAATATCCCTCCAACTTCCTGTGCCCTCCTAGTATTATGTATAGCCAAGTATAGGAGGAAAAAGCAAGACAGTTACACCTCCAAGTAAGCTTTGTGAATTAAACTCTTCAACCATGAAGTTAAAGGGACAGTATACACTCATTTACATATAACTGCATGTAATAGACACTACTATAAAGAATACGATGCACAGATACTGATATAAAAATCCAGTATAAAATGGTTTACAAACGTACTTAGAAGCTTTCAGTTTAGCTCTGTTGAAAAGCCCACTGCAAGTGGGAAATAAGACACTCCCCCCTCCCCCTTCTTTTGCATATGAAAAGACCCTTTACACAAACAGCAGCAAGCTGGAGAAGGTAGCTGACGGTATTCAAATAAAACTTCGGGGCTTGGTTAGGAGTCTGAAAATCAGAGCAATGTTATTTAAAAATAAGCAAAATTATACATTTAAAAAAAAAAAAACTTTATGGGCTTTATAAATAGATCATCTACAAAACATTTATGCAAAGAAAAAATGAGTGTATAATGGCCCCTTAAGATAATAGAAGTTGCCTTCTACCTGAAAACAAAATAAACTGAAAGACTGTAAAAAGTCTTAAATAGCCTGTAGATAAAACTTCAATAAACTGACTACATCCAGATTGTGTAATAATCTCTCTTTTAAAGATTTTGTACTAAGATATAAGGAAGATACTACAAATTCCTGGTTAATATTCTCTGAAGAAAAACCAATTCAGGTATAAAGTACGTAAAACCACTCGACCCGATGAAACACCAGATACAGAGGATCACAAGAAAGGGATTCTCTTAGCTGAGAAAATAGCTAAAAGAAACAAAATCTTCCAGGATAACACCTGTAAGTCCAATGTATGCAGAGGTTAAAGGGATGAGATTGTAACACCCTTAGGACTAAGTTTAAATTCTATGGAGCGGAAACAGGTTTGATAACAGGTCGGATTCTAACCAAGGCCTGAACAAACGCTTGAATATCTGGAATACAAGCATGCTTCCTGTGCAATAAAACTGAAAGTGCAGAAATGTGACCCTTTAGACTAGAGACATAAGCAGCATTTAACTGGCTAGAATTCCAAATGTGATCCAATATCAGGAATAGTGGAGAGAACTGGATAACCAGCCTGCAAAATAAAAAGTATAATTAACATCAGAGGTTCTATACGCTAAAGGATAATGTAAGATAGTAGGGACAAAACGCTATATAGTAAGCTCCAATAAATATACAGACGTAAAAATAAAAATAAAACCACCAAAGCAACTTTACTGAGAAAATTAGAATAAATATAACTGTATAATGATAACATTGCAATATGAAACATGGATTTTACAATGCAAATCCAAGTATATAGAAGAATAATGGAATATACACTGTTGTGATAGTATAAAAGATATTAACAAAATGTATATCCCAGCTCTAAAAGAAAACAATTCTTTCCACTTCACATAAAGATGCCAGGTAAATCAGAAGGCAGAGAACGTAGGTGTAGACAAACCACCATAGTATCAGCGAGCGACATTTATTTAAAAAAAAAAAAAAAGGTCCACAAAAACATCCATAACCTATTGGAAATACTTCACCTGACCACCAGGAGGAGGCAAAGACACCTCAAACAGAACATTAAAATATCCCTCCCACTTCCCCTAATTCTCCCAGTAATTCAGGCTGAGGATAAGGAAAAGTAGAGAGATAAGAGGGGTATAGAGGTGCCAAGACTGCCGGCACTACACAAAATCAGGGCGTGTTTGCGGACCCTCGCTGCCAAGAAGGAAATTGATCAGCTAAGCATAAATTTTAATGGCAGTGAGGGTTCACGAAAACATTCATAACCTATGGTAAGTCAATACCCAAGCTGAGGAGTACACGAATGTTAGGGAGGGAAGAAGAAAAGGCAGTCCTAACTACTAGGCACTATCTCATATAGAATCCTTCTCCCAAATGATGCCTCTGCTTGAGGCAAAAAACAAGAAACTATAGAAAAGAGAAAAAGGCCATGCAGAAGCCCTAAAAATCTGTCCAACTAACACTTCATTCGTGAAGGTCCAAGAAGAAGATACCGCACAGGTAGAATGTACACAAATTCTGAAATAGGCTCTTGGCTGATAAACCATGCAATCAGAAAAAGAAGCCAGAAGAAAAAAGTAATAGCTGAGGCTTACTGCGCTCATCAGAAACCAGGACACACAGGGAAAATGGACGTACTCAAATTCTGATAGCGAGAAGGAAGAATTTTAACACTCCAAGCACGTCCAAATTATGCAACTATCTCTTCTTGAAAGGAGATTGATCAGCAAAATAGACAGAACCACAATAGCCCAGTTAATGATGAGAAGAAAAAAACACACAACCTCTGGCTTAGTTAAACAACCTTTGAATGCCCATTTAAAGAACAAGTAACTGTAGCCAAAATTCTAAAAACATCTGCCTGCTAAGTAGTTAAGCTTAATATTGGCTACAACTGCTAGCTTGAAACATCAAGGAAAGCAGGACACATCTGAGATCAGATAAATCCGACACTCTGGAAGCAGAGAACAAAGGATCCCATCCCAAGAGAATGAGTGCGTAGGCTCAAACAGAACCTTATGAAGAACACAAATAAGGCTCCATGAAGAGGTAACAGAAAATTAAAAAAAGAGGTCTAATCATAGCCTGACTAACACCAGAACCTCTAGCGCAAAAAAAAAGAGCCAAGTTTTACGAAATAGAACAGAAAAGGACAGAATTCTGACCCTTAAGGGAGGAAGCCAACAGGCCCGTTACCAGACCATCCAGAAATAACAGCATGATACTTGGATCATCACCATATGTGAGGAAAATTACCCACTAATCACCTGATGGAGGAAAGACCTCCTGAACCATGGAAAATCAGGTCAGGGATAGATTATGACCCTGATGAGAGTATGGATCGCCATCTCAGGGATCCACTCTGAGCCAACACTGGCCGTTCAACCACCAAGTAGTCATCTTCAAAGAAAATAGATCTTAAGAGGATAACAGGCCCTGCTCTAGAAAATCTGGCCTCTGAGACAGCTGCCACGAAGGAACAGATGACATTTTCACTAGGTCTGCATACCAAGGTCAGTGAGGTCATGCAGAAATCGGAAATTGGTAAAGAAGTAGGAGGCCAAGGCCTAACTCCTAACGCCCCCACCTGAGGATGATCTCACAGAACACCTCCTAGACTAAAAGCCATACCCCTGAGTGGATAATCTGTCTGCTCAGAAATACAGCTTCCAGTTTTCCACACCTGAATGTGGTTGACTGATATCCGACCATAGAAAAATAGAATTTGACAGTAGATAAGAACCAAAAAGGCCCATCAAGTCTACCCATATTACAAGTTTCTTTTTCCTTAGGATAGCCTTATGCAATTCCCATGCATTTTTTAATTCCTTTACAGTCTTTGTGTTTACCACCTCAAATGGAAGTTTATTCCATGAATCCACCACCCTTTCTGTAAAAAAATGCTTCCTCAAATTTCTCCTGAATCTGCTACCCTCTAACTTTAGATTGTGACCCCTTGTTTTGCCTTTTATTTTTTTGTGAAAAATGCTTTCAACTTCTATTTTATTAAGTCCCTTCATATATTTGAAGGTTCCTGTCATGTCACCTCATTCCCTTCTATCCTCTAAACTATACATATTTAGATCATAGAGTCTTTCTTTGTACGTTTTATATTTTAGACCATGTACCATTTTAGTAGCCCTCCTTTGGACAGCTTCTAGTTTATTTATATCTTTCTGAAGATATGGTCTCCAGAACTGTACACAGTATTCCAGATTTGGCCTAACTAATGATCTGTTTAAAAATGCTGAGTATGGCGCCCAGTGGTGATTCCTAGCTTTCTTACTAACCAGTCCTTCCCTTAAGACTAGCACACAGATAAGACCAATATATTAATCAATTAAGTAAGAAAGCCCTAAAGAAGCTAAGGAGTCTAAGAGGAGATATATTCTAATAGTTTTAATTAAAACAGTGTTATTTGATTTATATATCTAAAACATTTACAGAACCATTCATATCAAATTAGGGACGTCTCCATTAAAAGCAATTCTTCTAGTACAGTATATGCTAAAATAGTAACAGATATATTAAATATCTAATTTATATATTGCTAGTAAGTGCAACCTCAATTTTGTTGCAATAAAATCGCAACAAATTATACAAAAATAGCAGAAACATGTGCTAAAAAAAACTAATCCACCTTAGCATTGAGAGTTCACATACAATATTGTATGGAATCCAGATCCAAAGTCTCTATTCAGTCAATATTGGCATATATATTTTTCAAGTTATAGACTGTAGTTTTCCATAATATGTAGCTTATCACTACTTTACTTGTGAATAGTTGAGTCAATATAACAAAGTAACAAAGTCTGGCCAAGGAACACTGACCAAATCGACACTTTTTCTTTAGTGCAGGATAATGTGAATTATAGCTTACCAGATTCTTCAGACACGTACTGTGCCCTGCACATATTGTGTGCGCTTCTAATAGAAGTAGAATGAGCTTACCGGGAACTTCCGACACAGTAATGTGCCTCTTTACAAGCTTACTGTGCTTTTCTCCGGTGGTTGATTACAGCGGTTGTTGTTTTCAGCATCTTCAGTTACCCAAGCGTGGCTGTGATGATGTCACTCTCACCTCGCTTTCTATTGGATACGGTTTTCTTCCTCTGTTATCTGCTATGATGTGCTCAGGACTGATGATCTGAATGTAACAAACGGCCGTTTGTATTCCCTGTACTTGACAGTTCTCAAGATCCTGCAGGGAGAGTCCTTTAGAGATGTTATTATCCCGAAATGGAATCCTCAACTTTGTAGTAATCTGCTAATAACGTCAACGCGTTTCGCCCTGGTGTGGGCTTTATCAAGACATATCTATTGTGTGTGGTTGTAGACTTTTAAATATCCCTCCTCTTCTGTTTATTGGTTGAGTAAGCTTCACATCATCGTCATCTTATTTAAGGTGGTAATACTTTTTCTTTTAAGATGGTAATGGTTGATTCTGAATATCTCTGTACGTTTTCTTTGTTTGTAAAGTGGCATAAGAACCTTGCTATTTTTGCTACTAATACCTCTTTCAATGCAACCAAGTATTCGACTGGCCTTACTGGCTGCACTGCTGCATTGTGTACCAAATTTTCATTCATCTAAAATAATTATTCCCAAGTCCCTTTCTTCTTTAGTTACAGTCAGTAATGTACCATTGAGACTATAATTGGCCTTTGGGTTTTTGGATTCTATATGCATAATTTTGCTCTTGGTAATATTAAATTTCATATCCCATTATTATTATTTTACTGTTCATTTGATTAACCCCTCCTGGAACATCTACTCTGTTACAAACTTTTGTATCATCAGCAAACAAGCAAACCTTCCTTCCCCTTAAGCCCACTTCCAATATCACTTATGAACATGTTAAACAAAACAGGCCCAAGAACTGACCCTTGGGGAACACCACTAGTAACTGATGCCTCATTTGAATGTACTCCATTAATTGAAACCCTCTGTCGTCTATCTTTAAGCCAGCATTCTACCCACTTAAAGGGACAGTCTACAGCAGAATTTTTATTGTTTGAAAAGATAGATAATCCCTTTATTACCCATTCCCTAGTTTTGCATTACCAACACAGTTATATAAATACACTTTTTACCTCTGTGATTACCTTGTATCTAAGCCTCTGCAAACTGCCCCCTTATTTCAGTTCTTTTGACAGACATCCATTTTAGCCAATCCGATCTTGCTCACTGGAACTCCACGTGCTTGAGCACAGTGTTATCTATATGATAAACGTGAACTAACACCCTCTAGTTGTGAAAAACTTTCAAAATGCCCTGAGAGAAGAGGCGGCCTTCAAAAGCTTAGAAATTAGGATATGAACCTCCTACGTTTAGCTTTCAACTAAGAATACCAAGAGAACAAAGCAAAATTGGTGATAAAAGTAAATTGGAAAATTGTTTAAAATTACATTCTCTATCTGAATCATGAAAGTTTATTTTGGACTAGACTGTCCCTTTAACAATCTTATCATCTATTCCAAGGCAATACATTTTGTGAATAAATTTGTGTGAGACGGTGTCAAATGCTTTGCTAAAGTCTAGATATGCAACATCTATGGCTCCTCCCTGGTCTGTTATTTTAGTTACATGGTCAAAGAAATCAATTAGATTAGTCTGACATGATCTTCCAGCAGTAAAACCATGCTGTCCTTTTCCTTCTAAGTTGTTTGTCTGAAGGAAAGATACAAGTCTTTTCTTTAAAAGAGTTTCCATTAATTTCCCTGCAATTGAGGTCAAACTGACTGGCCTATAGTTAGCAGAATCCTCCCTACTACCCTTTTTATATAGAGGAACTACATTGGCAATTTTCTCCAACATTGGTGTGTCCGGTCCACGGCGTCATCCTTACTTGTGGGAATATCTCTTCCCCAACAGGAAATGGCAAAGAGTCCCAGCAAAGCTGGCCATATAGTCCCTCCTAGGCTCTGCCCACCCCAGTCATTCTCTTTGCCGTTGCACAGGCAACATCTCCACGGAGATGGTTAAGAGTATGTGGTGTTTAAATGTAGTTTTTTTATTCTACTATCAAGAGTTTGTTATTTTAAAATAGTGCTGGTATGTACTATTTACTCTGAAACAGAAAAGGATGAAGATTTCTGTTTGTGAGAGGAAGATGATTTTAGCAGACAGTAACTAAAATCGATTGCTGTTTCCACATAGGACTGTTGAGATGAAGTAACTTCAGTTGGGGGAAACAGTTAGCAGACTTTTCTGCTTAAGGTATGACTAGCCATATTTCTAACAAGACTGTGTAATGCTGGAAGGCTGTCATTTCCCCTCATGGGGACCGGTAAGCCATTTTCTTAGTTTCAAACAGAATAAAGGGCTTAATATGGGCTATAAAACTGGTAAACACTTTTATGGGCTAAATCGATTGCTTTATTTGGACATTTTATACATGTTTATGCTGATAATTCACACTTATAAACTTGGGGAACGTTTTTTAATGTCAGGCACTATGTTAGACACCTTTTCCAGTCAGGGAGGGCCTTCCCAGTTGTAGGCTGAGCCTCATTTTCGCGCCATTACTGCGCAGTTGTTTTTGAGAGCAAGACATGCAGATGCATGTGTGAGGACCTGAAAGTAGTTGGAAAAGTTTCTAGAAGGCGTCATTTGGTATCGTATTCCCCTCTGGGCTTGGTTAAGTCACAGCAAAGGCTGTAGCTGGGACTGTATAGGGGTTAAATTTGTAAACGGCCCCGGTTCCGTTATTTTAAGGGTTAAAGCTCTGAAAATTGGTATGCAATACTTTTAAGGCTTTAAGACACTGTGGTGAAATTTTTGAACAATTCCTTCATACTTTTTCACATATTCAGTAATAAAGTGTGCTCTGTTTAAAATTTAAAGAGACAGTAACGGTTTTGTTTTAAAACGGTTTTTGTGCTTTATTGACAAGTTTAAGCCTGTTTAACATGTCTGTACCTTCGGATAAGCTATGTTCTATATGTATGAAAGCCAATGTGTCTCCCCATTCAAAATTGTGTGATAATTGTGCCATAGCGTCCAAACAAAGTAAGGACAATACTGCCACAGATAATGAAATTGCCCAAGATGATTCCTCAGATGAGGGGAGTAGACATGATACTACATCATCTCCTACTGTGTCTACACCAGTTTTGCCCACGCAGGAGGCCCCTAGTACATCTAGCGCGCCAATGCTTATTACCATGCAACATTTGACGGCTGTAATGGATAACTCCATAGCAAATATTTTATCCAAAATGCCTGCATATCAGAGAAAGCGCGATTGCTCTGTTTTAAACACTGAAGAGCAGGAGGGCGCTGATGATAATTGTTCTGTCATACCCTCACACCAATCTGAAGTGGCCATGAGGGAGGTTTTGTCAGATGGGGAAATCTGACAAAACCTCAGATTCAGGAAAAATTTCTCAACAAGCTGAACCTGATGTTGTGACATTTAAATTTAAATTAGAACATCTCCGCGCACTGCTTAAGGAGGTGTTATCTACTCTGGATGATTGTGACAACTTGGTCATTCCAGAGAAATTATGCAAGATGGACAAGTTTCTAGAGGTTCCGGTGCACCCCGACGCTTTTCCTATACCCAAGCGGGTGGCGGACATAGTGAATAAGGAGTGGGAGAAGCCCGGCATACCTTTCCCCCCCCCCCCCCCTAAATTTAAGAAATTATTTCCTATGGTCGACCCCAGAAAGGACTTATGGCAGACAGTCCCTAAGGTCGAGGGGGCAGTTTCTACTCTAAACAAGCGAACTACTATTCCTATCGAGGATAGTTGTGCTTTCAAAGATCCTATGGATAAAAAATTGGAAGGTTTGCTTAAAAAGATTTTTGTACAGCAAGGTTACCTTCTACAACCCATTTCGTGCATTGTTCCTGTCACTACAGCAGCGTGGTTCTGGTTCGAGGAACTAGAAAAGTCGCTCAGTAGAGAGACTTCATATGAGGAGGTTATGGACAGAGTTCACGCACTTAAGTTGGCTAACTCTTTTATTTTAGATGCCGCTTTGCAATTAGCTAGATTAGCGGCGAAAAATTCAGGGTTTGCAATTGTGGCGCGCAGAGTGCTTTGGCTAAAGTCTTGGTCAGCGGATGTATCATCCAAGACAAAATTGCTTAACATCCCTTTCAAAGGTAAAACTCTCTTTGGGCCAGAATTGAAAGAGATTATCTCAGACATTACTGGGGGAAAGGGCCAGGCCCTTCCACAAGATAGGCCTTTCAAGGCCAAGAATAAGTCTAATTTTCGTTCCTTTCGCAATTTCAGGAACGGACCGGCCTCTAATTCGGCATCCTCTAAGCAAGAGGGTAATGCCTCACAGCCCAAACCAGCCTGGAAGCCTATGCAAGGCTGGAACAAGGGTAAGCAGGCCAAGAAGCCTGCTGCTGCTAACAAAATAGCATGAAGGAGTAGCCCCCGATCCGGGACCGGATCTAGTAGGGGGCAGACTCTCTCTCTTTGCTCAGGCTTGGGCAAGAGATGTTCAGGATCCCTGGGCACTAGAAATAGTTTCTCAGGGTTATCTTCTGGAATTCAGGGAACTACCCCCAAGGGGAAGGTTCCACATGTCTCACTTATCCTTAAACCAAATAAAGAGACAGGCATTCTTACATTGTGTAGAAGACCTGTTAAAGATGGGAGTGATACACCCTGTTCCAATGACGGAACAAGGAATGGGATTTTACTCAAATCTGTTCATAGTTCCCAAAAAAGAGGGAACTTTCAGACCAATTCTGGATTTAAAGATCCTAAACAAATTTCTCAGGGTACCATTGTTCAAAATGGAAACCATTCGAACGATTCTACCCACTATCCAGGAAGGTCAATTTATGACTACCGTGGATCTAAAGGATGCGTACCTACATATTCCTATCCACAAAGAACATCATCAGTTCCTAAGGTTCGCCTTTCTGGACAAACATTACCAGTTTGTGGCCCTCCCATTCGGGTTAGCCACTGCTCCAAGGATTTTCACAAAGGTACTCGGGTCCCTTCTAGCGGTTCTAAGACCGAGGGGCATTGCAGTAGTACCATACTTGGACGACATTCTAATACAAGCGTCGTCCCTTTCAAAAGCAAAGGCTCATACAGACATCGTTCTGGCCTTTCTCAGATCTCACGGATGGAAGGTGAACATAGAAAAAAGTTCTCTGTCTCCGTCAACAAGAGTTCCCTTCTTGGGAACAATAATAGATTCCTTAGAAATTAGGATTTTTCTGACAGATGTCAGAAAGTCAAAACTTCTAAGCACTTGTCAAGTTCTTCACTCTGTTCCACGTCCTTCCATAGCTCAGTGCATGGAAGTAGTAGGGTTGATGGTTGCAGCAATGGACATAGTTCCTTTTGCACGAATTCATCTAAGACCATTACAACTGTGCATGCTCAAACAGTGGAATGGGGACTATACAGACTTGTCTCCAGTGATTCAAGTAGATCAGAAGACCAGAGATTCACTCCGTTGGTGGCTGACCCTGGACCATCTATCCCAGGGAATGAGCTTCCGCAGACCAGAGTGGGTCATTGTCACGACCGACGCCAGTCTAGGGGGCTGGGGCGCGGTCTGGGAATCCCTGAAAGCTCAGGGACTATGGTCTCGGGAAGAGTCTCTTCTCCCGATAAACATTCTGGAACTAAGAGCGATATTCAATGCTCTCAGGGCTTGGCCTCAGCTTACAAAGGCCAGATTCATAAGATTCCAATCAGACAACATGACGACTGTTGCGTATATCAATCATCAGGGGGGAACAAGGAGTTCCCTAGCGATGAAAGAAGTGACCAAAATAATTCAATGGGCGGAGGATCACTCCTGCCATCTATCTGCGATCCACATCCCAGGTGTGGAAAACTGGGAAGCGGATTATCTGAGTCGTCAGACATTCCATCCGGGGGAGTGGGAACTCCACCCGGAGATCTTTGCCCAGTTGACTCAATTATGGGGCATTCCAGACATGGATCTGATGGCGTCTCGTCAGAACTTCAAGGTTCCTTGCTACGGGTCCAGATCCAGGGATCCCAAGGCGACTCTAGTGGATGCACTAGTAGCACCTTGGACCTTCAACCTAGCTTATGTGTTTCCACCGTTTCCTCTCATTCCCAGGCTGGTAGCCAGGATCAAACAGGAGAGGGCCTCGGTGATCTTGATAGCTCCTGCGTGGCCACGCAGGACTTGGTATGCAGACCTGGTGAATATGTCATCAGTTCCACCATGGAAGCTACCTTTGAGACAGGACCTTCTTGTTCAGGGTCCATTCGAACATCCAAATCTGGTCTCCCTCCAGCTGACGGCTTGGAGATTGAACGCTTGATTCTATCAAAGCGTGGGTTTTCAGATTCTGTGATAGATACTCTGGTTCAGGCCAGAAAACCGGTAACTAGAAAGATTTACCATAAAATATGGAAAAGATATATCTGTTGGTGTGAATCCAAGGGATTCCCATGGAATAAGATAAAAATTCCTAAGATTCTTTCCTTTCTGCAAGAAGGTTTGGATAAAGGATTATCTGCGAGTTCTCTAAAGGGACAGATTTCTGCTTTATCTGTCTTACTACACAAACGACTGGCAGCTGTGCCAGATGTTCAAGCATTTGTTCAGGCTCTGGTTAGGATCAAGCCTGTTTACAGACCTTTGACTCCTCCCTGGAGTCTAAATCTAGTTCTTTCATTTCTTCAAGGTGTTCCGTTTGAACCTCTACATTCCATAGATATTAAGTTATTATCTTGGAAAGTTTTGTTTTTGGTTGCTATTTCTTCTGCTAGAAGAGTTTCAGAGTTATCTGCTTTGCAGTGTACTCCGCCCTATCTGGTGTTCCATTCAGATAAGGTTGTTTTGCGTACTAAGCCTGGTTTTCTTCCAAAGGTTGTTTCCAACAAAAATATTAACCAGGAGATAGTTGTACCTTCTTTGTGTCCGAAACCAGTTTCAAAGAAGGAACGTTTGCTACACAATTTAGATGTAGTCCGTGCTCTAAAATTCTACTTAGAAGCTACAAAAGAGTTCAGACAAACATCTTCTCTGTTTGTCGTCTATTCTGGTAAAAGGAGAGGTCAAAAAGCAACTTCTACCTCTCTTTCCTTTTGGCTTAAAAGCATCATCCGATTGGCTTATGAGACTGCCGGACGGCAGCCTCCTGAAAGAATCACAGCTCACTCCACTAGGCCTGTGGCTTCCACATGGGCCTTCAAGAACGAGGCTTCTGTTGATCAGATATGTAAGGCAGCGACTTGGTCTTCACTGCACACTTTTGCCAAATTTTACAAATTTGATACTTTTGCTTCTTCGGAGGCTATTTTTGGGAGAAAGGTTTTGCAAGCCGTGGTGCCTTCCGTTTAGGTAACCTGATTTGCTCCCTCCCTTCATCCGTGTCCTAAAGCTTTGGTATTGGTTCCCACAAGTAAGGATGACGCCGTGGACCGGACACAGAATTTATGCTTACCTGATAAATTACTTTCTCCAACGGTGTGTCCGGTCCACGGCCCGCCCTGGTTTTTTTAATCAGGTCTGATGAATTATTTTCTCTAACTACAGTCACCACGTTACCATATGGTTTCTCCTATATTTTTCCTCCTGTCCGTCGGTCGAATGACTGGGGTGGGCGGAGCCTAGGAGGGACTATATGGCCAGCTTTGCTGGGACTCTTTGCCATTTCCTGTTGGGGAAGAGATATTCCCACAAGTAAGGATGACGCCGTGGACCGGACACACCGTTGGAGAAAGTAATTTATCAGGTAAGCATAAATTCTGTTTTTCAGTCTTTTGGAACAACTCCTATTAGAAGTGACTGATTAAATAAATCAGCTAATGGAGTAGCTATTTCAGATCGAAGTTCTCTTAAAACCCCTGGATGAATATTATCTGGACCCAGAGACTTATTTACTTTTATTTTTGATAAAGCCCTTGAAACCTCTTCCTCTGTAAAAAGAAAAGCACTATTTACATTATTATTTACAGTAACATCGCTTAATAGAATCTCACTATCTTTACCATCTGTTGTAAAGACTGAACAAAAATTAATAATTTAAACAGTTTGCTATTTGTTTATCTTCTTCCACTACTCTATCATGATTCTCGAGTCTAACTATCCCTCTTTTAGTCTTTGTTCATGGAAAATGTGGGACACCTCTGCTCGCTCAGCCCAGATGGAGGACGTAAGTCATGGAAGAGAAGTTGTCAGAATAGAATCAATAAAAACAAACAGACAGAACAAAGCAGAGGCCACAACAGAATAATTGAATATGGCCCCCAATTCCAGAAGTCAATGGAGAGAGCCTCTTCCCCCGGGTGCAAGGTTCCCCAATCCTCAGAGAACCTAACACAGCGATCCGCCATGACAAGCTCGCGTCTGGCAATAATCACCCAGTGAGGACGTTGAAAAAAAAAACCTTCCCTGAAGAACATATAATAACAGGTTATGAGTGCGATTGCTGAGCAGAGTCTCTGTGTTGGATTTGATCCAGTATCTCCTGGTCCTTAGTTCAGTATGCTACCTACTGAGCTATTCAGAACCATAATTTCAAGACTGTAACCAGATAAGTGACTCTCACGTTAATGGAATCAGAGATATTATCTGTAACATTTCGGAATGGACCTAAGTCCCTGTCTAAGCATACAGAACTATAGAGGTCTCAGATAAAAGCGAGAAAACTGAATAGCATCCGAACTTTAAGACTTACTACCTCCCACCCTGAACCACAAAAGGCAGAGGAGAATGAAGATAGCATGAAAAATAATGCCCAGGGGAAAAAAACACTCAGAGAAGTTGAGAGCAAATGTTTCCCATAATTAGATTCCCAAGGAATTTCCAGTAAGAGTTAGCACTAAATGTAAGAATGGTAACGAAACCAAAAAAAAATTAAGAACAAGCACAGCACCACCGCAATTCCCTTGTAGACTGCCAACAAAAGGAAAAACTCCTTGAACCTTAATCAATATTCTAGGAGTCATAGCTAAAGAAAAAGGAAAAAAAGCTATGAAGTGCTGGATCAGGAAAGTACCAGTGTAGGTACTGGAAGATCCCAGAGTTGAAAAGTGAAGGCCTGAGTCATTCAGATTATTGGTGGTCCACACTAGATCCTCCCACATGAGAGGAAAAGAGAGCCTTATAGTCCATATGGATAAGGAATGTCAAATTAGAATGAAGACATTTGAAACGCCATAAGCTACCAGATAAGATAATCAATAGAAGTAACAAAGATTCTTAAGCACTGCATTTAATATCCATATACCAAAGAATATGTGCAGATTTCCACATAAATGGCAGTACATACCATAGAAATGTACTCTGCACAGTACAGAATACCTGATCACAAAATTAAAGTTATACATCAATAGTGTAACATTTTAGTAATTCAGAAGTTGGGGAAAAAAACAGTACTCCCTCAAATAATGTACTAACTGCCCCCAGCAAGGAGATCGCCAGGCCAAGCTAGACTACTTGCATAGCACTTGTATTGGCTGAAATTAACCAATCAGTAGTGAGAGACAACACCCCTGTACTGAAACCTTCTTGCGATCTGCCAACAAGGGACATGGCGGTGCACACGTAAAAAAACCCTGCCTCTGGCGTGAAGTGCTGATTAACCGTGCACCACTGCAGAGCAGATACAAATGGCGCCATAAATAGCCTGCCTTATCATAAGCAATCCTTAAGACTAATAAAGGCACTAGCCACTAGTTAGAGAGCCCTAATCACGGAACTCCTCTTAGCAATTAGTTCTGTACAGAAAACAAAGTGTGCGGTGGCATCCAATCCTCATGTGCAACATGGAGCCGCCGCCACTGAAAAGGAACTCACCAGCACATAAACTGTCGTAAGAATACACACCTACTCTCACCCAGGGATAAAATCGGACAGAGCCGCCGGTTCTCATGCCAGAGTCTAGGAGCAGTGTTTGTCCACTAGGCGCTCCAAATAAAAAGTGCAGATAATGGCGATTCCCCTATTGCCCACCTCCACTGGAGGCTACCTGGCAAATAAAAATGTCCTTTACCCTTAGTTGTTAACACAGCCCCACAATTAGAAACAAGCCATAATGGGGTTAAGGGATTCAAGGGACCAGTCGGAAGTCTTTATCTGCAGTCTATCGAGTAGTCCCAGGTCTGACAGTAGTAATCTTCATCCTGACAGAGACTTGTGACAAGGAAAAAGGAAATTTATGCTTACCTGATAAATTTATTTCTTTTACTATATGACGAGTCCACGGATTTCATCCTTACTTGTGGGATTTATCCTCCTGCTAACAGGAAGTGGCAAAGAGAACCACAGCAGAGTTGTATATATAGCTCCTTCCTTCCCTCCCAACCCAGTCATTCAACCGAAGTTAGGAAGAGAAAGGAAAAGCCAAAGGTGCAGAGGTGACTAAAGTTTAATAAAAAAATAAAAAATATACCTGTCTTAAAAATGACAGGGTGGGCCGTGGACTTGTCATATCGTAAAAGAAATAATTTTATCAGGTAAGCATAAATTTCCTTTTCTTTTACAAAGATATGACGAGTCCACGGATTTCATCCTTACTTGTGGGATACCAATACCAAAGCTATAGGACATGGATGAAAGGGAGGGACAAGACAGGAACCTAAACGGAAGGCACCACTGCTTGAAGAACCTTTCTCCCAAAAACAGCCTCAGGCGAAGCAAAAGTATCAAATTTGTAAAATTTGGAAAAAGTATGAAGAGATGACCAAGACGCAGCCTTGCGAATCTGTTCTACAGAAGCATTGTTTTTAAATGCCCATGAGGAAGCCACAGCCCTAGTAGAATGAGCCGTAATTCTTTCAGGAGGCTGCTGTCCAGCAGTCTCATATGCCAGGCGGATGATACTCTTCAGCCAAAAAGAAAGAGAGGTAGCCATAGCTTTCTGACCCCTACGCTTTCCAGAAAAAACAATGAATAATGAAGATGATTGACGGAAATCCTTAGTCGCCTGCAAGTAAAAGTTCAAGGCACGGACCACGTCCAAGTTATGCAATAGACGCTCCTTCTTAGAAGAAGGATTAGGACATAAAGAAGGAACAACAATTTCCTGATTAATATCCTTATTTGAAACAACCTTAGGAAGGAACCCAGGTTTGGTACGTAAAACCACCTTATCAGAATGAAAGATAAGATAAGGCGAGTCACATTGTAGTGCTGAAAGCTCATAAACTCTACAAGCAGAAGAAATAGCAACCAAAAACAAAACTCTCCAAGATAACAACTTAATATCTATGGAATGCATGGGTTCAAACGGAACCCCTTGAAGAACACTAAGAACTAAATTCAAACTCCAGTGACTTCCGTTTGAGGGAGGAGCAAGCAAGGTGCTGCACGCGGTGTGTCTCTTGCTTCTAGCTCTGACTATCAACCCTCACCTTCAAGTGCCCGTTGGCCGTGGGAGCTAATCCGGCCTGGGCATAGGGTCTGGGACTCAATGAAGTGGAAGTCTGGTACAGGCAACTACAAGCATCGTGGCTGAAGCAAACTTGTTACAAACGATATAATACTTGGCACTGAGTATTGATACAACTTGCAACAGGTTATGTGTAAATTTGATACAAATAGTAACCGGGTACCTGCAGACGAGATACAACAGAAGGCTCTCAGAAGGGCTGCAAACAGCAACAGGTCCCCCACACGCATAACAGAATAACTGTGGAGCCGATATAATACATCTGTCGGCTGAAAAGGTAATACCGGTCTTTACCCCAAAGGTCTCCCGACTCCTATATATTATACCGGGACTGTGTACTTGTAGCGGGAGGCGGGTAAATCCCGCAGCCCTTTGGCCATTGGCTCCAGGAGCACGGATGACCGGGTTGGTATGCGGGGCGGAATGGATAAGACATAGTAGCCTAAAGTCCTGTGGACCCTGAAATATAGCCAAGCTTGACAATACTGCTCTGTTGGGACAGTCCTCCTGTACCTAATGGGAAACAAATATCGAAAGGGCGCTATCTGTTGATTATAACGCACTTAATACCTGAAAAGGAACTGCTAGGAATCCTATTTAGCAGCAGAACTACTACCTTATTCTGAATATACCTGCAGCGCTGCCAAGTGAGGGACGCTAGGAGGCCGGAGACCTGGCAGTCAGGTGAGGCACCCGGTTGCGCTCTATCGGGTGTGTGGATCAACACGGTGACGGACAAGGCCCGCGGCCCTGTGGCCGGTGAGTTTACTGCCCCGGTGGTGGTGTGATGACAGCGTAGAGAGTGGTCCCTCGAGAGGAGGCTGGTGTGAAGGAGGCATTTCTTGATACTGAGGTTCCAGCTCCAAAGAGGTTGCAAGTGCGGAAGCAGCGTGAGGGATTACGACTACACGCATCAGTTGTAAGTGCCCTACCAGTAGCCGGCTCCTGAGTGCAACGTCCAAAAGATAGCTGGAAAAAACAGCCCAAGGTGAGGTAAAGAATGTTTGGCACATGGTCGGATGGTCGGGACTCACAAGGTTGGTGGCAATAATAATTGGTGACTGTGCAGCATCCAGCTCCTTTGGGGGCTTTGAGTGAACTACCACATCTTATGTAATAGGTACTTATTGCAAGTGAAAGTTTTGTCTCTCCCAGCACTTGGATTTGGTACATACAGAGACCTTGGGAACACTGTCATATGGACATATTTTTGTTTTAAACAACTCCCAATAATGTCATTAAAATGTGGTTAGTACGTGCTAAATACTTGGTTTATATTGGCATATAACTGTATGAGGATAGCTGCACATATAGATGAACAAGATTTTGTGTGTATGTATAATTTAGATCAGGAGATGCATGGTAGGCCCTGTACCATCTTTACAACCAGTATAGTAAGGTCTCTATAGTGCAACAATCAATGTTAGGAGATATATAGGAGCATATCTGTATTAAATACTGTTATACATGTATAAATATTAACTAAATAGAACTACTTGAGATTCTAATAGAAGGGCTTTCTATCTCATTTTGTATACCTTTTGCTCAGCAGCTTTAATTGTGATATGAGACCTATGGAAATTGTTTCATAAACTGACCTTAATCTACATAGTAGGACTGAGTTAAAAGGTAAAACTGCTAATAACTGGATAGGGAATAGCCATCTTAAGGTATGAGTTAATATATAGCCAAATACCTCTAAAGGTGAAATCTGCAAGGTTCATAGAATTGTGTGATAACAATATTTATCTAAAGCTAACTGCTAATTGCTTGTTATTTATAAAAATTACAAAAGAAGGTGCATACATAAGCATCTGATAGATCTTAGAACTCCTGCAAGGGTTAAGAGCATATAGAGTTTAGGAATCCTCTATTTAGGCCTTTTTTTTTCTTTTTTTCTGGGCACGTCTATGAGCTTTTAGTCACTCCATAATCACTAGCACAATCACTTTTTTTTTTTTTCTCCCCCTATCTTATTTTTCCCACGGTTCTGGGAATATGACATATATTTAATAAACTGAATTCAAGTATATCTAAATGCATATATTTAACACACGATATAATTACACACGGTAATTAGTGTGACACTATTTCACTAGCGGCCTTATAGTGGGCTCCCGTAACCCATATGTATATGGATAAATTTATGTTGTCAAGTAGGAATTCTTCCCCTAATATGCCTGTCAAACAGAAAGACAAAAAAATGTCTAAACGAGCTGAACAGATGTTAGAAACATCACAAATACAGAGTGAGGTGAACATGGATATACAGGAACTTATAGCACAGATAACTAAGGTAATTACACCTCAGTTGGATAATATGAAATCAGAGATTACACATGATATACACAGCCTTACGGCTGAGGTAAGACAATTCTCCACAAGATTACTGGAAGTAGAGACTAGAGTCTCGGAGATAGAGGATAAATTAAACTTAGCTGAAACAATCAATGTTGAATACAATAGGAGGCTTGACAAGTTACAGGCCAGGGTGGAGGATCTGGAAGACCGATCAAGACGCAATAATCTAAGAATTATTGGTCTTCCAGAAGATAGCAAGTACCAAGACTTGATGCATTTTGCTACGGTTATCCTTCCCCAGAGTCTTGGAATCAATATTGATGTTCCAGTGTCCATAGAGAGGGTACATAGAACAGGTACAGCACGTTACACGAGAAGGGACAACACTAATACTAGGCCTATAGTCCTAAAATTCCTGAATTTCCAAGATAAAGTTAATTTTCTTAGACACTACAGGAAAGCATACCCACTCATGATAGATCAGCACAAAATTTTAATTTTTCAAGACTTTTCCAGTGAGACGGCAGCAAGACGGAAGGAAATGTCTCCGTTTTGCTCCAAGCTTTTAAATGCGAATTATAATGTGAAGATGGTATATCCGGCCAAATTAGTTCTAACAGTGGACGGGGTACAAAAAGTGCTGAACACTACTAAAGAGGCACAAGTCTTCTGCACAGAGCAGTGTATATAGTGAGTAAATGTTCTCAAGACCAGGTAGTCAGGAATTGATTGATTTATACATACTTATGGTTTGGAAGAGGTTGATTTTAGATGTGTGTCTGTGGGTGAATGTGTGTGGTTGTATATTTTCTTTATCCCTTTTTTTTTTCTCCCCTCTATCTCTCTCTTAGGATATGTTGGCTCCTCGCATTATATCTACTAGTGTGGGAATGGGTTTGAACCCTTTGAATTTTTTATCATGGAATGTTGGCGGGATAACCTCGCCAATAAAGAGGAAAGCCATTATTAAACAGCTAGGGCTCTATAAACCGGATCTGGTAATGCTCCAGGAAATCCATTTAAAAGAACCGGAAATAATTAAATTAAAAATGAAATGGGTTGGAGAAGTTATTGCTTTAGTAGGGGAGAATAGGAAGAAGGGGCTGGCAATTCTGGTTAATAAACAACTATCCCATGAGATAATAAGTATAGAGAAGGATGTTGGAGGTCGATTTCAAATTCTTAAAATAAAAATTAATATGATCCCGTTTGTAATTTGTAACATATATGGTCCCAACGTAATAGATACTCAATTTTGTAATGGAGTTACAAATAGATTGCTAGAGTTTATGGGACAAAATCTAATAATAGCAGGGGACCTTAACTTAACACCTTTTCCTAACTTAGATAGAGCTGGGAAGAAGGATCCACATAGAAGGGATAGAAAGACCCGTATATTTCAAAAATTATGTAATCAACTTGGGGTGAGAGACATCTGGAGGATCCAGCACCCAGATGCTAAGATATATACGTGCATGTCACTAAGTCACCAAAGTTTATCCAGAATTGACATATTTTTAATAGCAGAGACTCTGATAGGACTCGAATGTAAGACTGATATTAAAGACATTGTCCTGTCAGATCATGCAATTATTTCTTTGGAGTTTGGTAGTAATGCGTTTAAGAAGGGGGGCAATAATAGCTTATTTTTTCCCAAATATCTATTAACCAATAGTAATTTCCAGAATTTCTTGAAGATTAAATGGGCAGAATACCCATTCTGCCCATTCATAATGAGAGTTATGCGGAGAAAACGGAAATTTACTGGGAGGCCGCAAAAGCCGTACTCAGAGGGAATATTAAGTCATATTTATGTAGACGCAAAAAAAAAAATCTAAACAGAAAGAGCTACAACTCTCAAATACAGTGAGGAATGCGTACAATGCATACATTGCTTCTAGACGTAATGAAAGTTGGAAGAAATACATGAATGCCAAAACTCAGAGGGATATTTTCTTAAAACAAAAGGCTGCCCAAGAGGGCTTAAAGCAAAAGGCTTTGTATAGAGGGTTTACGGGAAGAGCAGCAAAATATCTGGCCAGAATTTCTAAACCTAAAGGTAGTAACCTGATTGTAGCCATTAAACAGAATGAGAAAAGATATACACAGACAGAGGAAATGAAGAAAGTTTTTTATAAATATTTTCAGGGTATTTATAAGGCAGAACCTATAAACCATATAGATAAGAGTTTCTTTTGGTCCAAGTTAAAACTGCCTAGAATTTCGTATGAGGAAGTCCAAGAATTAAACTTACCAATTACAATACAAGAAGTAAACACGGCTATTAAACAAGCCAAATTGAATAAAGCCCCAGGACCAGACTGCCTCCCAATAGAATTTTATAGAATTTTACAAGAAGAAGTGACTCCAACTCTATGCAGGTTGTTTAATAATTATTATAGGTCCCAAGCAGGATGCTCTAGATATTTCACAGCATCCAACATTTCGCTTGTCCTGAAGAAAAAAAAGGATCCAGAGAAGGTAGAGTCTTATAGACCCATATCACTACTAAACGTAGATTATAAGATGCTAACATCAATTATAGCTAGTAGATTGCAACCTGCACTTAAAGGTATTATACACGAGAATCAAGTAGGCTTTATGCACGGGAGAAACCCAGTAAAGAATATACGTAAGACTATGGTTATCCTAGATTACCTCTGGAATAAGATGACAGAAAAGACTGGAAGAATGCTGGATGCTGCTTTATTAATCTTAGATGCAGAAAAAGCATTCGACTACATAAGTTGGAGTCACTTGTTCACGACGATAGAAAAATTTGGGTTTAGTGGTCACTTTAGTAACTTTATACAGCTAATTTATAGTAACCCAGTCTCGTCTATTATTATAAATAACTCACTGACAGATTATTTTCCTCTTCATAGGGGAACAAGACAAGGGTGTCCATTATCCCCACTCCTATTTAATATATCACTTGAACCCTTGGCTATTATGTTACGTGATCAATTAGACGGTATCAGTATAGGGCAGCATAAGTTTATCCTCTCGCTGTATGCAGATGATTTGTTGGTCTTTTTAAGCAACTTAGAAGTTAACCTACCGAAACTTTTAATAAATATGCAACTTTTTGGCTCAGTATCAGGTTATAAAATTAACCTGAGTAAATCCGAGTTATTATGGATAATGAAACCAGCAGGAGGTAGTGTGAAGCATCCCTTTAGAGAAACTAAATATATAAACCATTTAGGCATAGTGCTAAGTAACAACCCACAAGAATGGTATGAACTGAACATTTCAGAATGCTTGAAGGAAATTCAGAATAAATTAAATAGTTGGATTAACCTCCCGATTTCACTTATACCACACATTATGTTAATAAAAACAATATTATTTCCTAAAATATTATATCTGCTACAAAATATCCCTATAATGCTTAAAAATAGAGACATAATAAAATTTAATCGGATGTGTTCTACATTTATATGGAAAGGGGAGAAACCACGGATTGCATGAACAAGATTAATGAACTCTAATACGGTTGCAGGGTTACCTTTTCCTAATATTAAATATTATAGCTGGGTCACGTTACTTAAATACGCCGTTGACTGGATCACCGAAAAAGAATATGTTACTCATTTTCAGTATGAATCCAGTATTGTTGCTCCGTTTGACCTGAAAGCTATCCTACACTGTCCAATCCGGAAATTACCATGTAATGTTGATAATTTAATAACATTTAAGAATATTATAACGGCGTGGCAAAAATATTGTTCTGAAATTCAGGTTAATCCATATGTGACAGAATTTTTAACAATCCAGGGGAATCCTGGATTTCATCCCGGATATGATACCCAAGTTTTTCAAGGTTGGAAGGAAAAGGGTCTAAAGTATGTTAAACAGTTACTGATGGCATGTGGTACGATAGATTCCTTTGATGCTATTGTTTGTAAACATGGATTTACAAAGATTTTTTCGCTTATTTACAGATTCGACATTACCTAATGGATCTACAAAAAGAACTTAAACCTAACTGGACTACTGGCCCACTAGCGACAGGGATAAAAATATACCAAGCAGGTAGATTTTCAATTTCAACTTTCTATAATATTCTGAATACACATAGCAAAGTTCAGACAAATTGAATATATACAGCTGATGTGGCTAAGCTATTTCCCAGAGATAGATCTAACAGTTATTCAGGAAAGTCTTAAAGTAATTAATGATACTTGGGTTCCAACGTCATGGCGCGAATCACATCTAAAAATACTGTATAACGTTTATATCACCCCCGAAAAATTGTCTGTATGGTATAGAAAAGTACACATTTGTACAAGGTGTAGTAAAGAGAGTGCAGACATATTGCATTGTTTGTGGCTCTGCCCTAAGATTATACAATTCTGGAGTAGGGTATGTTATTGGATCAAGGAGGTAATAGATCTAAGAGTGAATATAGGCCCTCAAGATATTGTTTTTCTAGTCAGATATTCAGTGGTATCCAAGAACTATAAGCTCATTAACACATTATTGATATTAGCCTGTGATATTATATTGAAAACTTGGAAAGCCACACAAGCACCCAAATTTACAGAATTTAAGAAAGCAGTCATTATGCAAATTACAATGGAACAATATAATATACAAAACGTGAGTAGTGATGAGCAGGTGCAGTTATTTTTTGTCAAATGGGAAGGAGTAATTAAATCCTTTCCGAATATCATTCAAACTCAATTGGTCAAGCCACTGAGTAATTCTACTTTTGTTCTTCAAAGTATTCTGGTAGGCCACTTTCCTAGAGAGTCGTCAAGAGGTCTCGATAATGCTACTGGGGAGTGATGAGGGGGAGGAGAGAAGGAGAAGTAGAGAGTGTTTTTTTTTTTTCTTCTTCTTTATGGTTAGTATGGATGCAGTGTGTGTGGTTCTGGTGGTAGGTGTGGTTGTGTAGGGGTGATATGGATATAGGTTTGATAATGCATTCCAGTATAGCTAACAGTTTAGGTTACTTGGAAGTTTTTTTTTTTTTTTTTTACCTATAGGAGGGATTGCCATCCTCTTCCTTTGGCTAGGTGTGTTACTTTTTTGTTTACCTGTTCTCATTTCAAATTTTTTAATTTTTTGTATGGTTATTTTATATTAAAATGTATAATGAGTAACAATGTTATTTAAGACAAGGTATAGGCTCTGTCTGTTATATTTGATCCAAAGGAAGATATTGTTTAGTTAGAGCTTATGGTTATAGATGTAATGTTGAGTTACTATGATTGACTCACATACTGGAAATGTACAAGGTATTGTAATATGTTACAAGTATTTTTCCTAAACTGTTTATGCATTTGAAAATTAATAAAAAATGAATTAAAAAAAAATATTCAAACTCCAGGGTGGAGCAATTGGTCTAAACACAGGCTTAATTCTGGTTAGAGCCTGACAAAAAGACTGAACATCTGCCAAACATTTGTGTAGCAAAATTGACAAAGCAGAAATTTGTCCCTTTAAGGAACTCGCTGATAACCCTTTCTCCAATCCTTCTTGGAGAAAAGACAGAATCCTGGGAATCCTAACCTTACTCCATGAGTAGCCTTTGGATTTACACCAAAAAAGATATTTACGCCATATCTTATGATAGATCTTTCTAGTGACAGGCTTACGAGCCTGAATCAACGTATCAATGACCGCATCAGAGAATCCCCACTTAGATAAAATCAAGCGTTCAATCTCCAAGCAGTCAGCTGCAGAGAAATTAGATTTGGATGTTGGAAAGGACCTTGAATGAGAAGGTCCTGTCTCACTGTGAGTTTCCACGGAGGCAGAGAGGACATGTCCACTAGATCTGCATACCAAGTCCTGCGTAGCCACGCAGGCGCGTTTAGAATTACTGAAGCTCTCTCCTGTTTGATCCGAGCAATCACCCGGGGAAGGAGAGGAAACTGTGGAAACACATAAGCCAGGTTGAACTGCCAAGGCATCTACTAGTTCGGCCTGAGGATCCCTCGACCTGGATCCGTATCTTGGGAGCTTGGCATTCTGTCGAGACGCCATCAGATCCAATTCTGGTTTGCCCCATCGGAGAATCAGTGAGGCAAATACCTCCGGATGGAGTTCCCACTCCCCCGGATGAAAAGCCTGTCGGCTTAAATAGTCCGCTTCCTGGGATGTAGATTGCTGACAGATAACAAGAGTGGGTCTCTGCCCATTGAATTATCTTGGATACTTCTGTCATCGCTAAGGAACTCCTCGTTCCTCTCTGATGATTGATGTAAGCCACAGTCGTGATGTTGTCCGACTGGAATCTGATGAATTTGGCCGAAGCCAACTGAGGCCACGCCTGAAGCGCATTGAATATTGCTCTCAGTTCCAGAATATTGATTGGAAGTCGAGACTCCACCTGAGTCCAAACACCCTGAGCCTTCAGGGAATTCCAGACTGCACCCCAGCCCAGTAGACTGGCGTCCGTTGTCACTATCACCCACGAGGGTCTGCGGAAACACGTCCCTTGGGAGAGATGATCCAGCGACAACCACCAAAGAAGAGAGTCTCTGGTCTCTTGATCCAGATTTATCGGAAGAGATAAATTTGCATAGTCCCCATTCCACTGTCCGAGCATGCACAGTTGCAGTGGTCTGAGATGAAACCGAGCAAACGGAATGATGTCTATTGCCGCCACCATCAATCCAATTACCTCTATACACTGAGCCACTGATGGCCGAGGATTGGACTGAAGGGCTCGGCATGTATTAAGAATTTTTTACTTTCTGACCTCTGTCTGATAGATTCTATAGACATGAAAATATTTCTGAGTTCCCAAGAAGGGAACCCTTGTCCGAGGAATTAGTGAACTCTTTTCTAGGTTCACCTTCCTTCCATGAGTTCTCAGAAAAGACAACACTGTGTCTGTTTGAGATTTCGTCAGATAAGTTGACGCCTGAATCAAAATATCGTCCAGATAAGGCGCCACTGCTATGCCCCGCAGCCTGAGAACCGCCAGAAGGGACCCTAGAACCTTTGTTAAGATCCTGGGTGCTGTGGCCAACCCGAAAGGAAGAGCCACGAACTGAAAATGTTTGTCCAGGAAGGCAAACCTTAGGAACGGATGATGATCCTTGTGGATAGGAATATGAAGGTATGCATCCTTCAAGTCCACAGTAGTCATATATTGAGTAGAAAAAGAAGGAGAAAAATGGATAGTCCAGAGCACTCAGTTAATAGCTATGTACAGGCTGCATATAGTCACAGTGAGGTTGACTAGAACAGGTGAAATATAAAACAACATTTAATAGTTAGATCATTAAAATATAAATGGACACAACTGGTGTACATGTATATAAAAACAATTAAAATATCAGTGAAACAAAAGAAAGCTGGCATGCCCAGGTATTAACCATACATTGTATTGTCAGTATGAAAAGGGGGAATTATCTGGCAAGGAAGCACCCTAAAATGCTCGCGGATTGCACAGGTACAACTATCTGAAAAAAGAGGATTAACCTCAAACAAATTATCTCTAACTAGTGCAATGCTGGAACGGTACAAACCTTGTCAGAGTCCCCAACAATGGCAATAGAGGGATATTATTCAAGAACAATATAATGTAGGTGCAAAACGTAATAACAAAATCAAGTCATATTATGTTTTGAAATTATCCTAAGGTAGACAATACAAAAAAAGGCAACAGAGCTTTCAGAACAAGCTCTTGTTCTGAAAGCTCTGCTGCCTTTTTTTGTATTGTCTACCTTAGGGTGCTTCCTTGCCAGATATTCCCCCGTTTCCATACTGACTGAGTGCTCTGGACTATCCATTTTTCTCCTTTTTCTACTGTGTATTACTAGGATAGTGAGCACCCCTCGCCTAATATTGGTATGGGAATATTTCCCACTAAATACATAGCCATAATCCTTGACTGTGTATAATAATAGGGATCAATTTGGGGACATATATGAACCCTGTTACTTTCCCCTTTTTTACCTTTAATATAGTCATATATTGACCCTCCTGGATCATTGGTAAAATTGTTCGGATGGTCTCCATCTTGAAGGATGGAACTCTGAGAAACTTGTTTAGACTCTTGAGGTCTAAAATAGGTCTGAACGTTCCCTCTTTTTTGGGAACCACGAAAAGATTTGAGTAAAATCCCTTTCCCTGTTCTAATCTTGGAACGGGACAAATTACTCTCATAGTAGAGAGGTCTTTTACACAACGTAAGAACGCCTCTCTTTTTATCTGGTTTACAGACAATCGAGAAAGAAGAAATCTCCCTCTTGGGAGAAAATGTTTGAATTCCAGTTGATACCCGTTGGTCACGATTTCCAGTGCCCAGGGGTCCTGAACATCTCTTACCCAAGCCTGGGTAAAGAAAGAAAGTCTGCCCCCTACTAGATCCGGTCCCGGATCGGGGGCCGTCCCTTCATGCTGTCTTTGTAGCAGCAGCGGGCTTCTTGGGTTGCTTACCCTTGTTCCAAGCCTGGATGGGTCTCCAGACGGACTTTCCCTGAGCAAAATTCCCTTCCTGCTTTGTGGAGGAAGAGGAAGAAGAGGGTACTCCTTTAAAATTCTGAAAGGAACGAAAATTATTTTGTTTACCCCTCATCTTAACAGACTTATCCTGAGGTAGAGCGTGACCTTTACCTCCAGTAATGTCAGAAATGATTTCCTTCAACTCAGGCCCGAATAAAGTCTTACCCTTGAAAGGAATAGCTAAGAGCTTTGATTTAGATGACACATCAGCAGACCACGATTTTAACCATAACGCTCTACGCGCTAAAATGGCAAATCCTGCATTTTTCGCCTCCAATTTAGCAATTTGAAAGGCGGCATCTGTAATAAAAGAATTAGCTAGCTTGAGAGCCCTAATTCTATCTAAAATGTCCTCTAAAGGGGTCTCAACCTTCAGAGACTCTTCTAGAGCATCAAACCAAAAAGCTGCTGCAGTAGTAACTGGAACAATGCAGGCTGTTGGTTGTAAAAGGAAACCCTGAAGAATAAATATTTTCTTTAGAAGACCCTCTAACTTCTTAACCATAGGGTCTTTGAAAGCACAACTGTCCTCAATAGGAATAGTTGTACGCTTAGCCAGGGTAGATATAGCTCCCTCCACCTTAGGGACAGTCTGCCAAGAGTCCCGAATGGTGTCTGATATGGGATACATCTTCTTGAAATTAGGAGGAGGAGAGAACAGTATACCTGGTCTGTCCCATTCCTTCTTTATAATCTCCGAAATTCTTTTAGGAACCGGAAAAACATCAGTGTAAGCGGGTACTTCTAGATATTTGTCCATTTTACACAATTTCTCTGGTGGTACCATAATAGGGTCACAGTCATCCAGAGTCGCTAAGATCTCCCTGAGTAACAGGCGGAGGTGTTCTAGCTTAAATTTAATGGACATGACGTCCGAATCTGTCTGAGGTAACATACTTCCTGGGTCCGAAAGTTCTCCCTCAGACAAAAGTTCCCTGACCCCCAACTCAGATCCCTGTGAGGGTACATCGGAAATAGCCAACAAAGCATCAGAGGACTCAGTATTCACATGAATTCCTGTCCTACTGCGTTTACCCTGTAACACTGGTAACTTAGATAATACCTCTGTAAGGGTAGTTGACATAACTTCAGCCATATCCTGCAGAGTAAAAGAATTAGACGCATTTAAGGAACTCGGCGTCGCTTGTGTGGGCGTTAATGGTTGTGACACTTGGGGAGAATTAGATGGCATATCCTGATTCTTGTCAGACTGAGAATCATCCTTAGGCACACTTTCTTTACATAAAATATGCTTTTTACATTGTAAGGCCCTTTCAGTACAAGAGGTACACAAAGTAAGAGGGGGTTCCACAATGGCTTCTAAACACATAGAACAAGGAGTTTCCTCAATGTCAGACATGTTAAACAGACTAGCAATAGCCACAATAGTCGTAAATCACCTAATTTATTGATTAAAAAAAAACTTTTAGAAAAAAAGTGTACCGGGCCTTTAAGAAATAAAAACGCAACAATTTTTCCTAAACTGCACTAAAAACGTTTAAAAACGCTAAACGATTATATATAACAATTCAATTTGTCCAAAAATTATTGCACCCTATAAGTAAAGGTGAAATTACCCTTTAAGAGACATTTTAATTCAGAAAAATATATTTTAACAATGAAAATGACCCCTGAAAATTGACTCGACAACAATCCGGTGACTGGAAAACAACTTTAGGCCCCACCGGAGCTAATGCCTGCTGCCTTCTTAGTGAGAGAAAACTGCGCATCTGAAAAAAAAACTGCGTGTCGCATCATCAGTCTGCCTAACCGCATGGGAAGCGGTTTGAAAAAGAAAAGCCATTTGGTCCCCTGTACAAATAATCCTCTAACAAATAACTGCAGCCCTACTGACCTTAAATATTAAATATATACATGTCAAGCTGACTCTCCCAGTGTCAAGCCCCAATACAGATATGCAAACCGTAATAGCAATATGTATAAAACACAGGAATTTCAGTAACACCCTCAGTCATACAGGTCTACTGCTTACCCCTTCCCTTGCAGGGAAAAATGTCAGCCAGTTCTGATATAACAAGTCTCCTCAGAAATAAAAGACTGAACATACCTCAATGTTGCTTGTAGCATGACACCGTTCTCCACACTGAAGATTTCTCTTGCACTACCTTCAGAAGTTCTGTGGGAACCAAAATGGATCTTAGTTACGTCTGCTAAGATCATCAACCTCAGGGCAGAAAAATGTCTTCATTCCATTTCTCCCTGAGGAAAATAGTACTCACCGGTACCATTTTAAAATAAAAAACTTCTTGATTGAAGAATCTAAAACTAACACCTCACTTTACCTCTTCCTATTACTAACACAGGCAAAGAGAATGACTGGGTTGGGAGGGAAGGGAGGAGCTATATATACAGCTCTGCTGTGGTGCTCTTTGCCACTTCCTGTTAGCAGGAGGATAAATCCCACAAGGATGAAATCTGTGGACTCGTCATATCTTTGTAAAAGAAATCAGTGTAGTAACTAACACTGGTTGCCTGAAGGGAGGATAGCATAAGTATACTGGAAGGAGGCATGGGAAACTTCCCTGCAACATCAAGAGGCTTAGATTCACCAAAACTCTACTAAGTGAATGACATGGCTATGAACAACTTCTCTGCTTTTTTGAAGGAAAACAATTTAGAGCATTAAAATCTAGAAATTGTCAGCAGAGCACCCCTCTCTGCCATCATCCTTGTAGATGAGGCAAATAATTACTGGGAAGGTAGGGGAAGTGGGAGAGATATTTCAATGTTCTGTTTGGGGTGTCTGTCTCCACCTGGTGGCCACGTGAAGTATTTCCCAATGATTATGAATGTTTTCGTGGACCCTCTGCCATTGGAAGGAAAAAAGTGGAAGGAATAACACAGCAAACAGAAAGAAAATATGATATTGAGTGCACAAACAAAAGAACTCACAATAGCGCAAATAAAATTAAAAAAAAAGCTGCTGCATGCAAAATTACAGTAATATAAATGCCAAAATAGCCCAGACCACTATTTGAACACGTAGACAACTAGGCCAATGCACGCTATCACAGGGCGTGCACTGCACAAGCCGAAGTGCGCTAACAGTGTGTGCACTACCCAAACCGATGCCCGCAATTACAGGGCGTGCCTTACACAACCAAAGCATGCCAATACATAGTATGCATTGCTCAGCTTAAGGCGCAGTAACGATGCGCGTACTAAAAAAAACATAATTTATGCTTACCTGATAAATTCCTTTCTTCTGTTGTGTGATCAGTCCACGGGTCATCATTACTTCTGGGATATAACTCCTCCCCAACAGGAAATGCAAGAGGATTCACCCAGCAGAGCTGCATATAGCTCCTCCCCTCTACGTCACTCCCAGTCATTCGACCAAGAATCAACGAGAAAGGAGAAACCAAGGGTGAAGTGGTGACTGGAGTATAATTTAAAAAATATTTACCTGCCTTAAAAAACAGGGCGGGCCGTGGACTGATCACACAACAGAAGAAAGGAATTTATCAGGTAAGCATAAATTATGTTTTCTTCTGTTATGTGTGATCAGTCCACGGGTCATCATTACTTCTGGGATACCAATACCAAAGCAAAAGTACACGGATGACGGGAGGGATAGGCAGGCTCATTATACAGAAGGAACCACTGCCTGAAGAACCTTTCTCCCAAAAATAGCCTCCGAAGAAGCAAAAGTGTCAAATTTGTAAAATTTGGAAAAAGTATGAAGCGAAGACCAAGTTGCAGCCTTGCAAATCTGTTCAACAGAGGCCTCATTCTTAAAGGCCCAAGTGGAAGCCACAGCTCTAGTAGAATGAGCTGTAATTCTTTCAGGAGGCTGCTGTCCAGCAGTCTCATAGGCTAAACGAATTATGCTACGAAGCCAGAAGGAGAGAGAGGTAGCCGAAGCCTTATGACCTCTCCTCTGACCAGAGTACACGACAAACAGGGAAGACGTTTGTCGAAAATCCTTAGTTGCCTGCAAGTAGAACTTGAGGGCACGAACTACATCCAGATTGTGTAGAAGACGTTCCTTCTTTGAAGAAGGATTCGGGCACAGGGAAGGAACCACGATCTCTTGATTGATGTTCCTGTTAGTGACTACCTTAGGTAAGAACCCAGGTTTAGTACGCAGAACTACCTTATCTGAATGAAAAATCAAATAAGGAGAATCACAATGTAAAGCTGATAACTCAGAGACTCTCCGAGCCGAAGAAATAGCCATTAAAAATAACACTTTCCAAGATAACAACTTTATATCAATGGAATGAAGGGGTTCAAACGGAACTCCTTGTAGAACGTTAAGAACAAGGTTTAAACTCCATGGCGGAGCAACAGTTTTAAACACAGGCTTGATTCTAGCTAAAGCCTGACAAAAAGCCTGGACGTCTGGATTTTCTGACAGACGCCTGTGCAACAAGATGGACAGAGCTGAGATCTGTCCCTTTAATGAACTAGCCGATAAACCCTTTTCTAAACCTTCTTGTAGAAAGGACAATATCCTAGGAATCCTAACCTTACTCCAGGAGTAACCTTTGGATTCGCACCAGTATAGGTATTTACGCCATATCTTATGGTAAATCCTTCTGGTAACAGGCTTCCTAGCCTGTATCAGGGTATCAATAACCGACTCAGAAAAACCACGTTTTGATAAAATCAAGCGTTCAATTTCCAAGCAGTCAGCTTCAGAGAAGTTAGATTTTGATGTTTGAATGGACCCTGTATCAGAAGGTCCTGTCTTAGAGGTAGAGACCAAGGCGGACAGGATGACATGTCCACTAGATCTGCATACCAAGTCCTGCGTGGCCATGCAGGCGCTATTAGAATCACCGATGCTCTCTCCTGTTTGATTTTGGCAATCAATCGAGGAAGCAGCGGGAAGGGTGGAAACACATAAGCCATCCCGAAGTTCCAAGGTGCTGTCAAAGCATCTATCAGAACCGCTCCCGGATCCCTGGATCTGGACCCGTAGCGAGGAAGTTTGGCGTTCTGGCGAGACGCCATGAGATCTATCTCTGGTTTGCCCCAACGTCGAAGTATTTGGGCAAAGACCTCCGGATGAAGTTCCCACTCCCCCGGATGAAAAGTCTGGCGACTCAAGAAATCCGCCTCCCAGTTCTCCACTCCCGGGATGTGGATTGCTGACAGGTGGCAAGAGTGAGACTCTGCCCAGCGAATTATCTTTGATACTTCCATCATTGCTAGGGAGCTTCTTGTCCCTCCTTGATGGTTGATGTAAGCTACAGTCGTGATGTTGTCCGACTGAAACCTGATGAACCCCCGAGTTTTTAACTGGGGCCAAGCCAGAAGGGCATTGAGAACTGCTCTCAATTCCAGAATGTTTATTGGTAGGAGACTTTCCTCCTGATTCCATTGTCCCTGAGCCTTCAGAGAATTCCAGATAGCGCCCCAACCTAGTAGGCTGGCGTCTGTTGTTACAATTGTCCAGTCCGGCCTGCTGAATGGCATCCCCCTGGACAGATGTGGCCGAGAAAGCCACCATAGAAGAGAGTTTCTGGTCTCTTGATCCAGATTCAGAGTAGGGGACAAGTCTGAGTAATCCCCATTCCACTGACTCAGCATGCACAATTGCAGCGGTCTGAGATGTAGACGTGCAAAGGGTACTATGTCCATTGCTGCTACCATTAAGCCGATCACCTCCATGCATTGAGCTACTGACGGGAGTTGAATGGAATGAAGGACACGGCATGCATTTAGAAGCTTTGTTAATCTGTCTTCTGTCAGATAAATCTTCATTTCTACAGAATCTATAAGAGTCCCCAAGAATGGAACTCTTGTGAGAGGAAAGAGAGAACTCTTCTTTTCGTTCACTTTCCATCCATGCGACCTTAGAAATGCCAGAACTAACTCTGTATGAGACTTGGCAGTTTGAAAGCTTGAAGCTTGTATCAGAATGTCGTCTAGGTACGGAGCTACCGAAATTCCTCGCGGTCTTAGTACCGCCAGAAGGGCACCCAGAACCTTTGTGAAGATTCTTGGAGCCGTAGCCAATCCGAATGGAAGAGCTACAAACTGGTAATGCCTGTCTAGGAAGGCAAACCTTAGATACCGGTAATGATCTTTGTGAATCGGTATGTGAAGGTAAGCATCCTTTAAATCCACTGTGGTCATGTACTGACCCTTTTGGATCATGGGTAAGATTGTCCGAATAGTTTCCATTTTGAACGATGGAACTCTTAGGAATTTGTTTAGGATCTTTAAATCCAAGATTGGCCTGAAAGTTCCCTCTTTTTTGGGAACCACAAACAGGTTTGAGTAAAACCCTTGTCCCTGTTCCGACCGCGGAACCGGATGGATCACTCCCATTAATAACAGATCTTGTACACAGCGTAGAAACGCTTCTTTCTTTATCTGGTTTGTTGACAACCTTGACAGATGAAATCTCCCTCTTGGGGGAGAGAATTTGAAGTCTAGAAGGTATCCCTGAGATATGATCTCTAGCGCCCAGGGATCCTGAACATCTCTTGCCCAAGCCTGGGCGAAGAGAGAGAGTCTGCCCCCCACTAGATCCGGTCCCGGATCGGGGGCCCTCGATTCATGCTGTCTTAGGGGCAGCAGCAGGTTTCCTGGCCTGCTTGCCCTTGTTCCAGGACTGGTTAGGTTTCCAGCCTTGTCTGTAACGAGCAACGGCTCCTTCCTGTTTTGGTGCAGTGGAAGTTGGTGCTGCTCCTGCTTTGAAATTCCGAAAGGGACGAAAATTAGACTGTCTAGCCTTAGCTTTGGCTTTGTCTTGAGGCAGGGCGTGGCCCTTACCTCCTGTAATGTCAGCGATAATTTCTTTCAAACCGGGCCCAAATAAAGTTTGCCCTTTGAAAGGTATATTAAGTAATTTGGACTTAGAAGTTACATCAGCTGACCAGGATTTTAGCCACAGCGCCCTACGTGCCTGAATGGCGAATCCTGAGTTCTTAGCCGTAAGTTTGGTTAAATGTACTACGGCCTCCGAAATGAATGAATTAGCTAGTTTAAGGACTCTAAGCCTGTCCGTAATGTCGTCCAGCGTAGCTGAACTAAGGTTCTCTTCCAGAGACTCCATCCAAAATGCTGCCGCAGCCGTAATCGGCGCGATGCATGCAAGGGGTTGCAATATAAAACCTTGTTGAACAAACATTTTCTTAAGGTAACCCTCTAATTTTTTATCCATTGGATCTGAAAAAGCACAGCTATCCTCCACCGGGATAGTGGTACGCTTAGCTAAAGTAGAAACTGCTCCCTCCACCTTAGGGACCGTTTGCCATAAGTCCCGTGTGGTGGCGTCTATTGGAAACATCTTTCTAAATATTGGAGGGGGTGAGAACGGCACACCGGGTCTATCCCACTCCTTAGTAACAATTTCAGTTAGTCTCTTAGGTATAGGAAAAACGTCAGTACTCGCCGGTACCGCAAAGTATTTATCCAACCTACACAATTTCTCTGGTATTGCAACAGTGTTACAATCATTAAGAGCCGCTAAAACCTCCCCTAGTAATACACGGAGGTTCTCCAATTTAAATTTAAAATTTGAAATATCTGAATCCAATCTGTTTGGATCAGAACCGTCACCCACAGAATGAAGCTCTCCGTCCTCATGCTCTGCAAGCTGTGACGCAGTATCAGACATGGCTCTAGTATTATCAGCGCACTCTGTTCTCACCCCAGAGTGATCACGCTTGCCCCTTAGTTCTGGTAATTTAGCCAAAACTTCAGTCATAACAGTAGCCATATCTTGTAATGTTATCTGTAATGGCCGCCCAGATGTACTAGGCGTCACAATATCACGTACCTCCCGGGCGGGAGATGCAGGTACTGACACGTGAGGCGAGTTAGTCGGCATAACTCTCCCCTCGCTGTTTGGTGAAATTTGTTCAATTTGTACAGATTGGCTTTTATTTAAAGTAGCATCAATACAGTTAGTACATAAATTTCTATTGGGCTCCACCTTGGCATTGGAACAAATGACACAGGTATCTTCCTCTGAATCAGACATGTTTAACACACTAGCAAATAAACTTGCAACTTGGTTACAATCTTATTTAATAAAAACGTACTGTGCCTCAAAGAAGCACTAAACGATTAAATGACAGTTGAAATAATGAACTGAAAAACTGTTATAGCATCAATCCTTGAAAACAACACAACTTTTAGCAAAGGTTTGTTCCCATTAGTAAAGTAACAATAATTAAATTTGAAACGTAAAAATAAGAGAGCAACGTTTTTAATCACAGTCAATATATAAGTCTCACAGCTCTGCTGAGAGAATCTACCTCCCTTCAAAGAAGTTTGAAGACCCCTGAGTTCTGTAGAGATGAACCGGATCATGCAGGAAATACAAGAGTAACTGACTGGAAATTTTTGATGCGTAGCAAAGAGCGCCAAAAACGGCCCCTCCCCCTCACACACAGCAGTGAGAGAGAAACGAAACTGTCACAATTAAAACAAGCAACTGCCAAGTGGAAAAATAATGCCCAAACATTTATTCACTCAGTACCTCAGAAAATGCAAACGATTCTACATTCCAGCAAAAACGTTTAACATAATAAATACCTATTAAAAGGTTTAATGTACTTTTTACAGAGTAATTCCAGTGAAGTACCATCCCCAGAATACTGAAGTGTAGAGTATACATACATGTCATTATAACGGTATGGCAGGATTTTCTCATCAATTCCATTCAGAAAATAAAAACTGCTACATACCTCAATGCAGATTCATCTGCCCGCTGTCCCCTGATCTGAAGCTTTTACCTCCCTCAGATGGCCGAGAAACAGCAATATGATCTTAACTACTCCGGTTAAAATCATAGTAAAAACTCTGGTAGATTCTTCTTCAAACTCTGCCAGAGAGGCAATAACACGCTCCGGTGCTATTGTAAAATAAACTTTTGATTGAAGTTATAAAAACTAAGTATAATCACCATAGTCCTCTCACACATCCTATCTAGTCGTTGGGTGCAAGAGAATGACTGGGAGTGACGTAGAGGGGAGGAGCTATATGCAGCTCTGCTGGGTGAATCCTCTTGCATTTCCTGTTGGGGAGGAGTTATATCCCAGAAGTAATGATGACCCGTGGACTGATCACACATAACAGAAGAAATAACACACGCTATCACAGAGTGCAATAAATAAAGCAAACTCAAATAATAATAATACCAAAGCTGATGTGCTCCCTTGGTGTGCACTAAACAGCCCGGCGCACACTAACTCGACAATACACAGTCCGAAAAGCAAAATAAAAAAAAGTGTATGCTATTACAAAAACTCTCTCCCAAATACATAATAGACGATTATGTGACAAATATATTATAACTGAACAGGTGGTAAATTTCTGCTATGAATATATGTCCCCTGTACTTCACATTAGTGTACCTACTAATAGCCTGTGGGCTATGTCAGTGCAAGAAATGGTTACACTTACCTCAGATGCACCCACTCTACCATGCATACTGGCTGCAGAAAAAAAGACTGCTTCCTGTAGAGAGCCCATCCAGTGTTTTGAGCTAAGGATCTATGTAAGGAGTATATCAATCTCCAAACAGGAGGCTAAGAGACCAGTCCCCACAAAACCCGTGGCAGGCTTGGGACTAGCTCCTTCACTGGGATTGATTATGCTACTGCCCAATACTCCAATCTGCCCTCTGTATTTCAGTAGCAGCTCTATGGGGGGTAAAATGGCCTGAAATCGGTTTGAAGACCCCTCTCAAGGAAGAATCTGGAGCACCTCAATTCTTCACCTTTCTCTTGGGAGCCAAAGATAATAATGACATACCAGATAGGTGAGAGGCATTAAAGTGAAAGTAAACTTACCGGTTTTGGGATCGTCAGTATTATTCTTAGTACAAAATTAACATGACTTTCATTCATCGTTTTTTTCTAACTTATCTGCAAAACAAGTTTTAGCCGCAATTAAAGTATATTTTTAGCTAGCGTTTTTTTTTAGATTTTATTTCCTGATCACGTTTTTTAATTACCCTATTGAAATTCTAACGGCATCTAACGGCGTCAAGCTACGTCATCCGCCTATTTTTATTCTGCGTAGGATAAAAGTAGGATAATTTAAATGCAACATCACATTTTAGTACACATCACATAGTTCTGTTTGTTTTTTGTAGTCTGTTTATCAGTGAAAAATTCAGCAAACAAAATATCAGAAAATAATAAATTCAGAGAAGCTAAGTTTTTTTAAAGCAATTTAAAATCTTTTATTAAAAAAAAAAATAACACAAAAAAAAAAACTTATTTTTATGAAGTTTAACCAGACAGGTGTCAGAGGGTTGAACAACCCTTGCTACAAGTCGTCTGTAAAAGGCAGGCCCAATCTACTCATTGCATGTCCAAATTTTACTGTCTCTACGCAGATCTGTCAATGTTCACTTCTTTTTAAAAATCATCATTAAAATTTAGTACAGAGACTCAAAGCTTTGGGGATGCACTGCTCAAAGCAGCCTGCTAGTCCAACTTGTGTGTGAGATGTGGTTAGATCAGAGGAAGTCTTAATATCAAAGGGATGAGTGGCCCGCACTTTATACATCCTGCTGTATCTGCACTTGATCCAGACACAGGGCATGGTCTGTGATTTCTGTATTGCACGGCCTGCGGTATTTGCACTGGATCCATACACGATACATGGTCAGCTGCTTTCCACGATTTACTTGCAACCTTCTGTCTACAATGTTCTGCACTTTCTCTAGGCCAGCATTGGTAAACATGCTCCCAAGCTCATCTGTTACGAAAAAGATATTAAAAATACAAGACAGGATAGCTGATTAGCAAGGAACATCTCTATTAATATAAACAGTTCTAACAAATTTAGAATAGGATCTTTCTAATATACAGATATACACACTTAATATATATATATATATATATATATATATATATAAGGCAGGGTTGTATTGTATGTGCACTCTCACCAACAAACTGCAACTTGCCAGGGTGCTGTAGCCAGGTATATACATTTCCAAAATAAGAAAAGCACTCACTGGACTGTGGACATCAGTGTAAATAAAGAATTTATTGTGACGTTTCGGGACTAGCAGCGTCCCTTCCTCTGACGACATGTTACCCTTCAAAAATATGGAGGTACC